>NC_056757.1:11362500-11662500 GCF_018687715.1 Carya illinoinensis | reverse complement strand
TATTGATTTTTAGCCATGTGATTATAAGTTTGATGGTTGGATCTTCTTTAAGACACATTTTTAAACCATGTGATGTTTTATTTTGAAGATCTCATCGTTTTAAGCCATGGATCAAGAGATTGATCAAAACTAGTTGAGAAAAAAGTCTATGTTTTTGGACTAAGCGTAAAACCAAAAACTCCAAGTGTTATTTTCTGATTTTGGTGACTTTAGTTTGATGATTTAAAGCATGTTTGATCTTAGGATGATGTTATGAATATGTTAAAAGTAAGATTTTATTTTTTGAAATTCTTGGAAATGTTTTGATTTAGGGTCAAAGCTTGTGATTCAGGTGTTTGGATCTTGTTACAAAAAAGTTTGGTGTTGATTATTAGCTTTTTAGAAATAGATGTTTCGGCCATAGTGTGTTTTTCATAATTGTGGTTTGTTTTAAATTTTTCTGAGTTGATATTTAAGTTTAGGACAAAATTTACATGAGGAATGTAAATTTTGAAAATTTTTTGAGTTAGGATGTGAAATCCTTAAGTTAGGGGTAAAATAGTCATTTTCTCACATGGAGAGGGTAGAATAGTAATTTTACTCTAATTTGTCTCTTTTACACATTTCTAATTGTTAGTAATTAAATTTCTAACTTTTAAAATACCTTCTTACAGTTCTTTGTGTTTTGTGCTTTTTATCGTAGAGCGAGAAGATCGAAGTAAGTTAGTTCTTAACTTACTATCAGTTTATTATGTATGTGTGATGGGTAAGAGAACTACATTTTATATATGTATGTTACCATATATGCCATGCCATGCCACGTCATTACATGTTTATCTGTTATATATGATTTATTCTATCATGAATATTTATCTGTTATAAGTATGCCATATGTTACATGTATGTCATATCATGTAATATTCAATGTTGCAAGTATGTCATATTAAGTGTGATATCTGTTACATGTTCGGTCATGTTACGAATTGTTTCCATCTCAAGTAAGTCATGTCTTTCGAGTTACGTTTAAGTCAGTTATGTCTAGGATACTCGCGATGTAATCAGTAAGATTGTCCAAGCATCTCCATTTGTAATTCACACGAGGTACTTTTGGCGAAATCATTTTGATTATCAAAATGCAGTTCAAGTTCAGTTATGCATATACTCCTGGCATAATCATTCTGATTGTTAGGGTATCTTATTTAAAATACTCGTAATGTAATCATTCTGATTGTTAGAGTATTACTAGGTACTCTTGGTGTAATCATTCTGATTGCTAGGGTACATGATTTAAAATACTCATGATGTAATCATTCTGATTGTCAGAGTATTACTTGGTACTCCTAGTGTAATCATTCTGATTTCTAGGCTACATGATTTTTTAAAACACTCATGATGGAATCATTCTAATTGTCTGAGTATCTTTAATGGAATATGTTGGGCGGAATCATTCTGATTGTTCACTATTCCTATAAAATGACTGGTGGAATCATTTTGATTGTCAGAATTCAAGTCCAAGTTTATGTCAAGAAGTTAAGAATAAGCAATCATGGTGACCCTATGAGATAAGAATAAGTTTAAGATCAAGTCTACGTTAAGTCAAGTTTCAATTCAAGTTCATGTTATGTTATATTATGATCATGTACATGTTATGTTCATGTTCACGTTAATTTTCAAGTTCATGTTCACGTTAAGTTTCAAGTTCATATTCATATCATGTTATATTCACGTTTATGTTATGTTCAAGCTCACGTTCATGTTATGTTATGTTCACGTTTACGTTATGTTTCAAGTTCACGTTCATGTCATGTTATGTTCACGTACATGTTATGTTTAAGTTCACGTTCATGTTATGTTATGTTCACGTTCACATTATGTCTCAAGTTTATGTTTACGTCATGTTATGCTCAGGTTTATGTTAAGTTCAAGTTCATGTTTATGTTATGTATGTTCACGTTCATGCTATATTTCAAGTCCATGTTTTGTTTCAAGTTCACGTTCATGTCATGTTTTAAGTTCAAGTTCATGTGATGTTAAGTCAAGTTCAGTTCATGGTTCAGTTCAGGTTATGTCAGTTACGCCATGCTATATGTCAAGTTATGCTATTCTTACTTATGACTTTAATTATTCATTCATGTCTTTACTGTCATGCATGCATCATTAACCTGTGTGGGAGTTTCCTGTTAACTTACTGAGATTTATAATCAAATCTCACCGTGGTAGTCCCAACTACCATCCCCTCCGATCATGGTAATTGATGGTCAGGATCAGAGCAGGGAGCGGACGTTAGTAGAATGGAGGAGGTTGGCTAGATGTAGCAGACACAACGCAAAGCTTACAGCTTCCATAGTTAGTTTTTGGACAGTATTCTGGCCTTATTAGTCGAGTTACATGAGTTACTAGATGAACTTCCTCAATAGTATATTTTGATAATGTAAATATGAGTCTGGTGACCCATGTTTTTGAGATTACAGTCTTTTAAGACTCGTACTGAAATCGTGAATATTTATTTTGTTAAATATGCTTGGATTACGATTTAACTATTTGGGATATTATAAGTTTGGTTCATAGTATTGCTTAAGAAAAAAAAATTATCTGCTGCGAATATTGCATAATGCTAGATGCATGTTAGGAACATTCCATCTTATATGTCATGAACGGGGGCAGGTAACCTTGTGTTGTATATTCCGACGCTTCAGATATCAGTCCAATCCCAAATGGAAATCTGGGGGCGTCACACATGATATGACTTGGCACATCATCTTCCATGCTTAAGGTAATGTGTAAGGAGTCTAGTTTGATAGGGTGGAAGCTTGGTGGTAGATGGAAGGAAGAGAAACCAAGTTTTGATGCTAAGGGCATAACTCGGTCGAGATGGGTGTTTTGGTTTCTTCTAGCTTCTTTCTTCAATATTGGTGTCCAAGTAAATTGTGTGGGGTTCAAGTTGAACATTGAATTCCTGGGAACTCCACTCTTTTACTTGATGACAAAGCCTATGGCCCCAGAGATTGGCTGACTTTGCTTGTTTGAATTTGTCAGGGAGTGGTAGTACCCCAGTTTGATGTTTATTGCACTATTCCTCTTGTGAATGTGTAAGGGAGTATGGCCTCTTGTCTCTATTCTAAGGATGAATTTCTAGATTTGATTTTGGAGGTGGGACATGCTTATTTAAAAAATTTATGCCAGAAGGAACTAACATCCAAATAATATTAATAACCATAAGTTTAAACTTAATGATAGCATTTTCTTAATACAAGATACTTAAATCCAACTCTCAATAGTTAAATCAACTCTCTCCTACGCTCTATCGTATGTAGAGTTAAACTATAAACACCAAAATGAGATCTGGATATGGTCCATCTTGTCCTTCTTCTGATCCTGACACAATTTCTATCATTTCAAGAAGAATGATAGTGGGTTTACAAGGGTGAGATTTACTTGAAATCTCAGTAAGTTAAATGACTTGCTCAAAATTTAGCAACACAAAGGCTATCCTAAGTGCAGGAGGGTGTCGCATAATAATTAGGTATACAATTTCTAAATCGTCTCTTCAGGAAAAATCGCTTAAAATCAAACTTGTCTAAATGGTGAAAATCTTCACGTAGAGAAAATAAAAGTGATGATATGTGCAATGAATGGAAGAATGCAATGGAAATAAAAGGGCACTGGTTGTGGACTTGAATCATATTTTTGGATTTTTTAGTGTTGCAAGGAAAAGTAAAAGACCGTGATGCAAAATAGTAAATTAATAACTAAATTAAACTCGCTGAAATTAATTAACCAAGAGGCAACTTACTAAACTAATTTAACTAACAATACATTAAACATTAAATCCGAAACTAATTAAATACCAAATTGAAAGCAAGATAACTAATCAAACATTAACCAACTAGTGAGGCAAAATAGAAAATTAAATCTAAATGACCCACCTACTAAGCAACAAAACTTGCCAAGCTAATTGCAAGACTCAAAATTAACAACGAAATCTAACGAAGTGAAATTAAATAATCAAGAAACCAACTAAGCTAAATAATCTTAATTAACAAAAAAATTAATTATCAAAACTGAAATTAATTCAGCCCTAATTAACCCTTAATCAATCTAATTTCTAATGGAACTAAGAGATTAACAAAACTAAGCTAACAACTAAGCTAGATTAGAAAATAATTGATGTAATACAAGCTAAAAATTGAAAAGCCCTAAAATCAAGATTCTAAGATTTATCCAAGTAATAAAAAGACAAATTTTCAAAATCAATCCATAACCATTGTAACACCTATCTAATGGAAGCTTAAAGGAGCAAGAAAAACAACTAACATCAAGTTAAAAAAGCAGGAAATAAAAAGCCCAAACCGAATGGTTCTAAGCCAAAGATCTAAAAAATACACCATAGACTTCAAACTAAAATTAAATAAAAAGTTAGGGAATGGAAAGAGCAAGCTAGATGGCTAGAGGGAGGCGGTAGGCAATGGAGGAAGGCTGGGCAACGGTAGTTTGGACCCCTCGAGGTTCTTCAAGCTGCGGTGCTGCTCTTCTTTCTACCCAAAGAACACCCCTCCATTTTTGTCGAAAAGGCCACCGTGCATCAAAACCGAAGAAGCCAGAAAATGACCTGCTTTTCATTTTTAAACCTGTGCGTCTAAACCCAGCAAAAAACAAAAACTCCTCCCTCATGTGCGTCTCCATAAATGAATACTCCCCTTGCGTGCGTCCGTCCAAAAACCCACAAGAAAGTCCTGCTGCTCTGTCCGTCCCAAAATGAAAAAGAAAAACACTCTCTTTCATGTTTTGTTCCAATGTGCGTCAAACTCTCTTTGGTTTATTTCAAAACGCCAAACTGTGCTGCATTTCTTGCGTGCCCGCTAGTTTCTTTTCTCTTTTTTAATGCTACACATTTCTTGGCCTGAAAAGAAAAATAGAAACCAGAAAAAATAAAAATAAAGAATAGAATATCAAAGATGTGTTGTAGATCGATGTAAAGAAATATTGCCCCATTAAATCACAAGTTATAAAATTAAGTATAAACCATACTATTAATCAATTTAAATCACAATTAGAATTTATGCCTCTTAACCATTTTTCTATCTAAAACCAATAATAATGTCATAAAATATTTAAAATATATTAGTTCTAAATATATAAAACATGCAATAATTCAGCTCTATCATTAAATAACCAACTTACACAAAAATAGTTATGCATGATAAATGATAAATATGAGATACATGCTATGTAGAAAAATAGTATTTCTCTCCCATCCAAATTCCTCAGCATATCTCATAAAAACTTTGATTTACATTTTCTTACAAAGAACATTTTTCCAATTCACCTTTTCAAACGCATAACTTTTCATCATCATTAAAGCCATCAATAACATTAACAATAACATAACGTATGGTATCATCATAGCTTCACATTATGCACTGTGAGTGCTTGTTAGTGACCGTAGTATAACTTATGTTGTAACTACGTTGCCTACAAACACATACTCAATGCATTGGTAATGTAACATAACATTTCATCATATTATTTCATAATATCATAATATTCATCATAATGTATTCACCACCAGCATTAAGTGCTATAAATGACTTCACTTCGGCATTCTTTAAAAAGAATTCATTCGATGATCGTTGATAGTTCTTTGTCAACCTAGGAGTTTCCACTCTATTCTTATTCACTCTAAAGTGGACATAGGAGTTCTAGTAGGATAATTTCTCATCCTAGCATTTGGTGTCGTGACAAAATATTTTTCATGACATGCATTTGTAAAGTATGTTTCATGTGAAAATGACCATTTTATAAAACATGCTCAAATGATGAAAATTTCACGTGTCATGTAAGTTAGTAATCAAATACTCAATGTATCATATAACATAATGTTTCATACTCAAAATGACAGTTCTATTACAAACGGGGCATTTATACATAAATCATAAATAATTTATCTAAGAGTAAGTTAAAAGCTAACTTACTAACTTTTCGAAGTTGATAGAGAATTGGTGAAGCTAAAATAAAAGTTATTCTAAGTTAGGATTTACACCACTAAGGAAGATGTTTATAATCAAAGTGTTCAAAAATTCAGTATTTACAAAACTATCCCTATATTTAGCAAAATTGCCCTTAAAGCTCTAATTTTCACTATTTGCATTTGAGTCCCAAAATTCACCAGATTTCACAAACTTCATATTTTCTTTTTTCTGAAATCATTTATTCCCTTAGAATTGCAAGATTAAAATCACAACTAGCCAAATCTCATCAACCCATGGCATGCATCTTTATAGGCCTATATGTGATTTTGAATCTAAAACCTCTATGGATGCATGTGTGCTTAAATTTCATCAAGTGGAAACTATGAATATAACCTTAGGGACAATTTAAAAACTTCGATTCAGGTCATACAAATTCATCCCAACACTTAAGCATTGATTAAGGCCAAATCATCACTAAACCCTCAACTCAAGTGCAGGCAAGATGTTTCTAGCTTTTCAGTCGAGTGACATGGCTACACTTATGGCCAATCGGTTTTGTGATACCCCATATGATAAGGGTAAGGGTAGGTGGTGAATGGGATCCCACATTGCTTAAGAAGGAAAAATTCTTGCTCTTTATCAGATTCCAGTGGGGCTACAATTGTATCATTGACTAGTCCTCTTAGAGTATTGGTCATGTGGTTTGGGTATTCTATTAGGGCGTTACAAATGGTATTAGAGCCATGTTATTGATCGCAACTGTGAATGAGAGAATATCCAAAAGTATAAGCTGAGTATACATGGATTTGGGAGACAAAGGTCTAATTCCTATCAAAGTGTTGTAAGAGTCATTTTGGTAGCTATTGAAATGGATTAAAATCAGTAGTGATGTATTATGGTTCATAATTTCTGACATTTCGACGAAGTTATCAAAGTGAGCAATGAAAGTATGGTTTTTATTTTTTTATTTTTATTTATTTATTTATTTGATATGATAGTTTGAGAGTAAACTTAGTGAGTATTGGGAACTTAGTTGTGACTTGATATCACCTACGACTTAAATCCCATAACTATAGATTTTAGTTTTAAGGATTATAAGGAATGAGGGATATTTTTGGAGCTAAGGTAAAGGATAATAGACATAGTGGTTCTATAGATATGAGATTGAGGAGGTGAGGTGAATTTAATGGAGTGTGCACATGAAGCTTGGCATGATGGGTTGAGAGTAAACTTCGTGAGGTTCAAAAATTAGTTTACATGAGATAATCATTTATAATTTAAATCTCAAGGTTAGAGATTTCCAATTTTTGAGGATTACGAGGAACGATAAATTCTTAGGGACCACATGTTGGATATTTTCATGAATCGAGTGTGAGATTAAGGATCCTTGACCTTAGAGAGTTTTATTTTACTATTCATATGAGGTTAATATTTATGTTGAGATTTTTATTTACTCTTTCATATGGGGTTAAACTAAGAATTTGGGCGAAATGGTTATTAGGCTTTTAAATACATTGATGAGGTTTACATTTCTAGACGTGAACTAGACCCTAGAGTGTATCCGATGCCATGTGTAAGAATGTGTAGGCCTAGAGGTTTAGGAGATATTTTAGGCATATTTAGGCTAAAAAAAGGGATTGAGGAATATAATGGGTATGGAATGGATGGATGTGCTGGATAAGTGTGTAGGTTTTCATTGCGGTATTAGTAAATTTCGATGATGAAATTTTTATAAGGGGGAGGATGTGACACTTGGGCCCCAAGCCAAGCCTTGGCCCATGAAGAACTCACACTAGTGGAGGCACCATCACTGAATGATGTCTTCTAGGTACATGCCTTTCCCCCTCAAATTTTTTTTCCCAATTTCTTCTAGTCCCCTTTGAATTTCTGCAACCCGATAACTCCCCCACCTCAATTCTACTTCCCCACGTCTCTACGGTTTTGTTTTCCTTTTCTTTTCTTTTCTCTCACTCACCCGCGCAACTCATTCACTTCACTCCCAGATGCCTCTCTTTACAAGTCGTTCTCCAACTCTCCCTCTTATCTTCTCTCTCTTGCGCATGCTACAAGAAAATTGCTTATTTGCGACTAATTATTTCTAACGAAATGACTATTTTCAACTAAAATGAGTCACAAATAGTGTTTTGGTTGCAAAATATTGGTCACAAATACCCATTTTTCTTGTAGCTCTTCCTCTCACATGATGCCCATCCCTCCCTACAAGTACTTCTCTCTCTCTCTCTCTCTCTCTCTCTCTCTCTCTCTCTCTCTCTCTCTCTCTCTCTCTCTCTCTCTCTCTCTCTCTCTCTCTTTGATCTCTCTTATTCTCTATGTTATACCCAATCGAGTCTGTCACAGTTGGTGGGTGTCGAAGCAAGCTTTGGGTCTTCTCCCTTACCTCCAATTATTAGATCATGGTGCATCGCCACCATTTAGTGACATCTTCGATTTTCTTTTCTTCCTCGGGTCGATAAGCATCACTCACAGTTATCATTCTATTTCTTGCTCCCTAAAATCTTAATTTCTCATTGATTTTCCCGCACAACTCTCTATTTTCTCAGTCGATCACTCCCTTCCCATCAACCCCGGTTAATGACCAACATGATGCTGCCATACACCGTCACTCCTACCACCCATGTGAGGCTCTCTTTCTCTCTATATTTCAATTCACCCCTTTGTCCAGAGATTTATTGCTCTGGTCATCACCTAATGCTAAAAACTTTAATCTATGACTTTACATTTCGCTCTACGATTTTTTTTGTGGTGTAATAACTCCTCTCTTTCTGTCTGTTACCCTTTCCATTTCTTATTGGCCTTGCTATCAAATTGAGCCACTACATGCCCTCCGTTTGAACCACTATGTCCCAATTAGTTCCATGACATGGAATCCCACTGCTCACTACCCTACTTGTGACCTCGTGCATCTTTACACTGCTGCCTCTCAAATTGTGGTATAATTTCTATCTCACTATCTTGAATTATCTTAAATTGATGTAGTTAGGGTTTGTGAAATGTAAAATGCTAGGTAGACCAATAGAGCGTTTGCACCAATAGATTCCTTTTTTTTTTGTTTTTTAATTGTTAAAAAATGTATTAAATTATTATTTTATTTGTTTTTCTTAACTGTTAAGAAATATATTTTTTATTATATATATATAAAGTTTTTTGTAGTGATCGGTCAGTTCTATTGGTAGACCTATCGGTCTCCATAGAAACGCCCTTGTGAAATTTATGGACTTCTCATTGATATTATGATCTATGCAGATTATGAAGTGTTGAGAAATTGTGCAGTAGTGATTTTGATTGTGTGCTATGTGAAGTGATGGGAATTTTGGAAATTATGAATTGGGCATCGTGGTTGTGATTGAAATAATTCTGTGAAGCGTTGAGATAAAAGAGGTGGTGGTTTTGTTTAAAATAAGTGATTTTAGGGATAGTTTGTGGTGTTTGATTTGTTGGTTTGTAGTTTGTTTGGGTTGTAGACTTGTTAGGAGGTTGGAGTAAATGTATGTTGTTTGTTTGACTTGTTGTTGTGTTTAGTAAAGCAGAATTGAAGAGTCTAGGCTAAAGTTTTAATTTAGGATTGTGGATGTTATGCTTGTGCCTTGGTTGGGAACCGAGGCATTGTTATGGGTATACTAATTTTATAGTTAGAAGATTTGGAAACATGGAATTGTTGTCATAGAGTCGTTTAGTTGTGACGTTCATTTTGGATGTGTCAGTTTATTTGTATTAGTATATAGTATTTATTGATTATGTCCAGGTGACGATCATATTTATTGACATATTTGTGAGGATTTGTTATAGAATTTAAAGAGTCAAGTAAGCAGGGTTTTTATGCTAGTCTTTGCATAAATAGAAAATTAACTGAGCTTGGTTTCTAAAAATGCACATGATATGTTTTGAAAAGAAAAATGTGAAAAATAACCTCAATTATGTGTTTATACATTACTAATGAAATTTGTATGAAAGAGAAAAAAATGTTTCCTAACATGAATAATGTAGACATGAGCAATATTTTGACATCTTTCTAAAATGTTCAAAAAGAGTGAACATGAAATTTAGAAATTTTGTGCATGCTATATGAATATATTCTGAATTTGTTTTTAAATATGTGAAAATGATATGAATATATTCAGCACTCTGTTTGATATGATATGCATTTGAAAAACCTTTTCCATGACTTTCTGATTATGATTCTGGTTCTGATATAATGATTCTGATATGTTATATGGCTCGTGCCAATATCTCTGATATAAGTGCACCCACTTTGAAAACAAAGTGATTTTTTATGCGTGTTCTTTCATGTCTGCACACTCGGGGGTCTCTAAGAATGAATAAGGGAAAGTTTCACATTTTGTTACTGCTTGGTTTGGCTATTGGGGATAGCACAACCCTACAACGGGGTTAAACATAGTATATGATATGATACGATACGATACGATATGATATGATATGAAATGATATGATAAGATGAAGATTTTCAATCATGCTATACCAAAGGGTCTTTGAATATGAGCAGTTTGTGAAATATCGCTCTAATGTTTTGATAACACATTTTGGGATATGTACTCTGAAAAAGAAATGTTTTATTCTGCATAGCGAAGTATCTGAAAAAGACTCATGTTTACATATTAGTATATGTGCTTTGCTTACTGAGTTGTTGATAACTCACCCCTTATCTTCACAATATTTTTTAGATGATATTGATGATCTAGCTAGGGGTCAAGAATAGAAATTTGAGCATGGTTGGGTAAGGATTGGGAGTCAAGTACCTAAGGGTACCAATGCTAGTAGAAGGATTTCATTTGATTATTTGAATTTCTTGATGTTGTTTGGGTTTAGTGAGACATATAAAATTATCAGTTTATTTTGTTGAGGTTATTGGAAGATGGCTGAGACATTGAATTATGTTATTTGGTTTATTGCTTTGATGACCTTGTGGAGAAATTTATGTATTAAGTTGAAAAAGTTTAATTTATGTTTTGCTTTGGAACTTTTGGAGATTTTATGTGTTGGGAGACATGATTATAGGTGACAGGTAGTAATTCTCTGACCCATTTGGGTAAGAGGTGTTACAAGTTTGGCCTTCCTTTGGGGGATAAATGATCAACAAGCTCATGAGTGCTTTGAGGGACCTCTTAGGGATTGGAGGGAATGGGTGGTCACGTGTGGAGGTGGCTCAATAAAGAGCTGAACATTCTTGAAGGGTTGGAGGTCCCCGGTTTGGTTCCAACTAAACTTCCTAAGGAAATAGTTGGGTTTTGGCTTGGTTTCTTGGAATTATTTTGTCCTATGTTAGGTCTGAACCTTGAGTGATGTGGTGAGATGTGAATAGCAAAATTTCCCTTGAAACATTGGTGGAAGTAGCGTGGGTCAAGGGCTAGTTTGATGAAGTGTGCATGGTGGTGCACCAATGTGCCGATTGGTGGTTATTTGGGCATTGACATGGCTTGGTCCCAATTGACTCGGGTCAAACCTAACCTTCTAGGTTAGTCTAAGAACAATGAAAATTAATAATAAAGATAACAAAATTCAGATCATAAATGTGAAGAAAAATAATTTAAAGAAAACTATGCAAAAATCATGATTTTGAGGTTACTATTCATGTGGGAGATGAATAGAGCTCCGTAACTCAAGTTAGAAGTTTAACCATGAGTGGAAGGGAACCCTAGGGGTTTGTGGTTCATCTTAGGTTTAAGGAAAACCAAATGTATGGTGTATGTGGGCCTCATTTGGAAGGATTAAATAAAAGACAAGGCTTTTGGACTTCATGGGTTAGGCTTTGGGTGGGTCATTTGTGTAAGCCTTAGATGTGGACTTTAATGTAGGTCGTTATATGGACGTTATGTCAAGATTTGAGGGGCATACCTATGGACACAAAGGCCTACTAGGTTGGGTCTCAATCTTAGGTCTTTCTTAGGTTGCACCATAAACCTTCACACTTACAAAGTTAAGCCCAATGGCTTTATGTCCACTACATTGGGCCTAATTTCTAGTGTCATTCAAGAAGGGCTTAAAACCTTATAACTCTCAAGTTGGGCCTAAAGCTTTTAGCACCCATTCTTAGCCCATCTTATCTATAGTAACTAGTGCCCTAAATAAAACATTCTCGGGCTTCTCTTAAATCCACCATCCAATATTTAACCCATTTGCCTAGTGTAACAGCCCGCTAGAAATTCAATTGTGGAATTTCTATTGACTTTAGGAACTTCGTGAAGACTCTATAAGCTTTCACGAATCCACTAATCGCATAGGTTTTAGCCTGTCAACATAGTTAGTATTATCACTCACTATGGTGCCAGAAATGCGATTTTAATTATTTGATATAGTTAGAAGTGTCAGAATACATTATAGTCTACACCACTAGGCGTAATTGAATATTTAAGATTTTCAGTACTAAGTTTATTACGTTTATTTTTGGAGTGAATAGTAACTTCGGTAAACGTACTAAGCGCAGTGTTTTCAAAATCACAGTGTGAAATGTCCAAATTAGGTTAGCGAAATTTTATTTGGACACTTGGCAAGATCTTAACCACACATAATGAATAGTATTAGATACTTGGCACAAAGAGAAACCATTAGATGGAATTGTGAAGGAAATCAAGGTGTGAGATCATGACACCTAAGCAAAATACACATTTGGAAAATATCTTAAAAATAGAGATTTAAAATACACATGGAAAGATTTTAGCCACCTTACTCTTCCAAGTCTACTCCACATTTGAAAAATATCTTAAACTGATTTTTGTAGATATTATTGGATAGAATATTTTGAGATAATCTTTTATATATATTTTGGATAGGAGAAAACTACACTCAACTCTCAACTCCAGCCTTATCATCTTCCTTATCTCATCCATAAGTATCTCCAGTCATCACCCACAAACTTATCTTCATTTACACGTTCCTTTAAAAGAATATCAAACACTTTCTCTCGGGCAGCTTTTAGGAGTTCTTTTGTACGCCCATTTCGAAGCTTTTGTAAGTGTTTTATCATAAAGTCTCCTTGATATAAGTTATTAATTTTTGAGTCTAGTTTATATGGATATCTTATTTGTCCCATTTGAAGATCATTTGGTCAGTCAAATATTATGTAAACTATAGAAAGATCATTCTGAGAGATAAACTGGAGAATATGTTATAGTTTGGAGTTTTTGACCAAGCTAATGGATAGATATTGGTCCGAAATTTTTATGGAGTATTGTTAACATGTATATATGACTATTGGTTGAGGATTTTTACATGATTAAAGGTTTTGATGAAAGATTTTCTTAGATTTAGAAACTTAGAAACTGGAAGAAGAAAAACAGTTTCTGTTTTGAGAAAGTTTAACTCTTTGGTGGTCTAAACCTATTCTAATGACTTTGATAATTTTATTGGAGGATCCTAAGCATCTTATATAAATTTTATATTATTATTTTGAAGATATTTGATGTTAGTTTCAAAGATATGAAATTTTATGCAAAGAGATATTCAGATAAGCCAAAGTGTGGATGTTATTGGCTAAATTTATGTTTTGGTTAATTTTTAACCATGTGATCTTGAATTAGAAGCTTATATATGTTTTAGGACGTCCTTTTAAACCATGCGATGGTTTGGTTTGAAGATCACATATTTATAAGTCATAGATCAAAAGGTTGATCAAAATAAGTTGGAAACAAAAATTAATAGAAATAGCATATGAGAATTTCGGCCCTATGGAGTTTTAATAGTTGTGATTAGTTTTAAATTTTTCTAAATTGATATTTGAATTGAGAATAAAATTTATATGAGTATTAAAATTTATATGAGGCATGTAAATTTTGGTGACTTTTGGAGTTAGTATGCAAAATCCTTAAGTTATGGGTAAAACGGTCATTTTCCTACATGTAGAGAGTAAAATAGAAATTTTACTCTTTAAGTTAGTATTTTCCATATTTCAATTTATTAGTGATTTAGTGCTAACTTTTAGAATCACTAATTACAGTTCCTCGTGATCGCGCTTAAGGTTTTATAAGAAACGCAGAGATCGAGGTAAGTTAGCTTTTAACTTACTAGCAGTCTACTGTATATGTGTGCTAAGTAAAGGAACTACAGTGTATGTATGTGTGTTATCATATATGTCATGCCATGCCAAGTTATCACGTAATTGTCTATTATACAGAATTTATTCTGTCATCAATTTTTATCTGTTACATAATATATTCTGTTATGTATTACTGTACATTACAAGTACGTCATGCTAAGTATGCCATCTATTACATGTATGTCAAGTCATGTAATATTCACTGTTGCAAGTATGTCATGTTAAATATGTTGTCTATTATATGTTATGCCATGTTACGAAATGTTTCTATCTCAAGTTGGTCATGTATTTCAAGTTATGTTCAAGTCACGTTATGTTACATCAGGGTTTCAGTTCTTTCGTATTCCAGTCACGTTTCATCTTGATTACTTATGTATGGGGTTACAGCAATTGTGACGCATACACTACGTGAGACACAGCAATTGTGACACGTAGAATACATGGGGCCACAACAACTGTGGAGTATGTATTTAAGCAGTTAAAGAATAAGTTTCCATATAATACATGGGGTCACAACAACTATGGAGTATATATTTTTCATGTTAAGTCAAGTTTGTGTAGAATACATGGGGCCACAACAACTGTGGAGTATGTATTTACACGTAGAATATATGGGGCCACAACAACTGTGGAGTATATATTTTTCATGTTAAGTCAAGTTTGTGTAGAATACATAGGGCCACAACAACTGTGGAGTATGTATTTTTCATGTTAAGTCAAGTTTCAGAACAAGTTCATGATAAGTCAAGTTTCAGATCAAGTTCATGTCAAGTCAAGTTGAGTTCATATTTCAATTTAAGTTATGTCAATTATGCTATGTTGTATGCCAAGTTATGCTTTAATTACTTATGAATTTGATTATGCATTTATACTTTTACTGTCATCCATGCATCATTAGCCTGTGTGGAAGTTTTTTGTTAACTTGCTGAGATTTGTAATCAAATCTCACTGTGGTAGTCCCAACTACCATTCCCCCCAAATGGTAGATCTTGTTACAGGACCTGAAGGAGAATCAGGAGCTGACCAACTAGACACAGTTGACTGAGCGACGATGCGACGTCAATGTTAATATAGTAGTTAACGTAAATTACTACTTGTACGATGGAGTTGCATCTCCAGTACTTTTTGGATCATAATCATTTTGGACTAGTGTTATGATTTTAGTTGTTCAATGAGTCTTTATATATCAAGTATGTTTTAAGCATTTGGGATATTTTCAATTTGGTGCATAGTATTGCTAAAGAAATATTTTATTCGTTGCGAATATTGCATAATGTTAGATGCATGTTAGGAACATTGCATCTTATATGTCATGAACGGGGGCAAGTAACCTTGTGTTACATGTCTCGAAGTTTCAAATGTCCGTCCAATCCCAAACGGAATTTAGGGGCGTCACACCTAGCCTATTAATATGTCATGTGTTATAACACTATTGACCTCTTGGCATTTATCCACAAAATTTACTAACACACTAAAATCCTCTAATGGTTCTAACTATCCCAAAGGTGTGAATCTTATGCCAATTAAGCTCTAAAAGTTTCTAAAAATAAATAAATCACAACTTAGACTATGAAGGATCTAAGGCATTTTTTAGTAAGGTGTTACTGGCCCATTAAGGTTTGGGCTTGGTTGGTGGGCTCCTCATTGGCCTTGGGCCTCTCTTTTGGGTCTCACCTTGGGCCCATCCTAGGTTTTTCTCCTCAAGAGTTGTGTCCTCTAGCTTTTATGCTTAAGCCCACTTTCTTTTTAGCTAAGATCCTTATAATGTTATGGCTTTTATCCTTAAGCCCACCAAGGTAGTAAGTTCTTCCTTGACCTTTTCCTAGGGATTAAAAGAATATTCTTTAAGAATTCTTAACTAAAAGATGATGAAGGTTACTTATCCCCATCTTATAGGCTTGGGTGCCTCATGTACTAAATCCCTTAACATGGTCAAGACTCCATGATTTTTATGGTCTCTTGGCATGATTTGGCGGGGTATTACAAACATTATTGAGACTCCTTGCCACATTGACTCCATTTGTAGACTAACCATCTTGGCCAAAGCAGTGGACGCAAATGACTGGGACACAACTGAGTCAAAAAGTGCACTCTAACTCACCTTGAAACTGACAGCTAGCTTACAACTTTATCCTACATTCCTGTGAATACGACTAGTCAACTGAATCCATATTCTTCCTCCCTCCAAGGTAGTTGGTGGTCGTCCTCCTATCCTAGATACATTGAGGGGCACTTGAACTGCTTCCCTCACTACAAAATGTTCTCCTCTTAAAGCTCATAAGAGTGGCTAACACAGTGCGCTGCTCTAAATTAGCTATGGAGGCCATGTGTACCAATTTCTGGAAATCCTTTATCTCTAGGCATGTTACTTGAGTCCTAATTTGTGTTTAAAGCCAATTCAAGGTTAAGCGCCCTCACTTACCTGCTATCTCTCCCTTCACTTGGTGATTCTCCCTTACGACTATCTATTCGCTGCTCGCTTTGTGGAACTCTCGGTCGCACCATGCTCGAACCTTGCAATAGGACCCAAACCCATCACCTTCAGACTCAACTTCCTCTCTCTAAACATCTTTTTAGCCTGTCATATTCTAAGATTCAAGCTTATGATACTAGAGACTGATCCTGTGTTTTTGGTACCCTTTCTATGTGACAATGTGAATTTACCCAAAGCTGTATAAACAAGATCTTATATCAAGTTGTGGCACCTTGTTCCTTAGTAAAGGATCTAATGAGGATTTGTGGTGCCAAGGGTGTCAACTAGGCAACACCCAAGGTTTGAATCGAGTTAGGTGTGCAACATTCGCTATGATGTGCATGTGTAGGAAAAATTTATATGATTTGTAGTGGAAAAGTAAATGGTTATTTTGAAGACTAAACATTGTAGTCTAAACACTAGAATTACATTCTCAAAATATACACAAGTCACATTACTCATTAAATATTTATTTACATATCTAGCTATTTGATTTATATCTCTAAAAGAAGGCCGACCAAACACATATTGGTCGCCTACCTAATAGTTACAAATATAGCTTCCACAATGGACAAATTCTACAGCAGGAGATGAGCCTACTTGTCTATTGCTAGGGTTGGGTTGGCTCTTCCTCTCAGGTATTACTCCTAGATCAACCTTTGCATTAAGGTCTACAATTTCGATACTAAAACTGTAGGCAAGTTAGGTAACTATGACAGGACCGCTAAGCAAAAATAATGCTCATGAATATACATTGAATAGTTTTATACAGTAAAAACAAGGGTGAATGCATGTATTAGTATGTGACAAGGAATCTTCCTCTCAAGAAAAAACACATGTATTCATAAAACACAGTGAGGAATCAATCTCTCGGTAAAATACATTTATATAAGCTTGGCAAGGAATCGCCCTATGAGGAATTACTCTTTTAGCAAAGTCTATAACACCATTCACATAGCCATTCATAGCTATCGTATAGATATTCATCTCACTGACATACGTCGCCTGATGGGTCAACAAGAAATGAACCACTCCACCATTCAAAATAAGGGAATCTCTCCCACTCGACCAACATGGTGTAGGTCAGCTCACTTGTACCCTAACATAGGTCGACTCTCACACAAAGATATACATGTTGCATCAAGGAAGCATCTACCCAGCCACTAACTCAAAGACACCAACACGTGATATGCCTGAGGGATTCTTCATTTCATCCTGTCAGGTAAGTCCAACACGATATTGCCCCACCCTAATCAATCACAGGGACTCCCTCTACCTGTATGAAGCTTGTTGTGACATCTCGCATTAATTGTTAGGGAAATTATCTATTCTGTCCTATGATGATCAACACACGATACGATTACTCACACAGAGATATAGATTCTCGCATAGAAATAGCATCGAAAACAAATGTATTCAAATCTCAGAAAAGACGAAGTAAAAATATTCATAAATATAATAGCAAAACATTTATTATTTCATGATTACAAAGTATGCATGTGTGATACCCCCAAATTATGTTTGGAATTTGGCAGACTTAGAAACATTGAGACATGCAATATAACGTTACCTGCCCCCGTTCATGACAAATAAAGATGCAATACATTTAGTATGCATATAATAGTATGCAATATTCACAACGGATAATTTTTTTTTTCTTGAGCAATATTATGCACCAGATCTAACATATACCGAAGGTACACTAGCACAAGGATAGTCCCTCTCCCTCTCCCCTTCGAGTCCGAGTAGGGTTTAGTATCGTTGTCTCTCGACAAACGGAGTGGTTTCACTGGTTGTGAGTTTGGTTTTTTTCTGTACCCTCTCCCCCCACAACAATGGTGGAGGAAGAACTAACTACCCGATGGGAACGACTCCACCTATCGCACAAAGAAACAGCCGTCATTCAACTTCAATCCGAAGAACCAAGAGCAGCAACTGTTCGAGGAAAGTTCTATGTCATCGGTCGTGTCCTCTCTGAGAAAGGTGTTAATAACGAAGCCTTCCGAACAACAATGGCCCAGATATGGCAACTTGATGGGTGGGTGCGTTTCAAGGACTTGAATGACCAATGCTTTTTGATAGAATTTCAAAGACTACAAGATAAAAAAAAAAAAAAAATCCTGAGTCGAAGACCGTGGTGTTTTGATAGAAGCTTGCTTACCCTTCAGGAAGTTGATGAAAAAACGTCAATTAATGCAGCTCAGTTCCGATATGAACCGTTTTGGGTTCAGTGTCACAACCTTCCGTTGGCAGCTATGAATGAAGACATCGGGGAAAAATTGGGATCTTGTCTTGGTCATGTGATACGTGTGGATGTAGAATCAGATGGATCGGCCTGGGGTCGTTGTCTCCGCGTTAGAGCTGCCATCGACCTACACAAGCCCCTGCTAAGGGAAAATGGCTTAAATATGATGAACAAAGGTACTGGATTTCCTTTAAGTATGAGCGTTTACAAAATTTCTGCTTTCACTGTGGTGTGTTATTTCATAAAGGGAAAACATGTTTTAGACCACGATATGAATCCTCGATAGATGAAAAACAATTCCAATTTGGTCCATGGCTCAAGGCCCAACCAATGAACACATCTATTTTTGATAGTAGGAAGTACGGAGATAATCAAACATATGAAGAACTTAGGAAACGAAAACCTGCAGACAAAGGAAACAGTGGGGTTGAGAATACATATTGCCAGGAAAGAAACAAGGGTGTAGGGTCTGAAGTAGGAGGTAAGGATGTATATGCAAAATATGAGCAACCTGTACCCGAGGATAACACTAGGGTCTCACCTGCAATATTGAAAATCGTGGACGAGGAAAACAAAATCCCAGAAGCCCTTAAAACAAATTGCATACAGGTAAGGACCTCCAAAAGACAAGAGCTAAATGACAATGACATGGTGGGACCTAATGACAAGGAAAAAAACATTTAGGAATCTTTACCTACTGAACCATTGGCCCCAACTTGTATGATGGAACTGGATTTGAAAAAGGACCAGAATTATGACAGTTATGGAAAGAAATAACCTCAACTACCAGCACCTTCCAAGCAACTAGTCAAAGGGAGGGGAAAATACACTCTGTGACCTCTGACCATCCCATAAAAGTGCAAGACTTATAGATCCGTGACAACCACTTTTTTACTGAAAGTGCCCCTAAAATGACTAGTAATGACAAAGGAGAGAAAACCAGAAGGGGCAAATGGAAGAGAAAGTCAAGGGGACCACTCAATGCTACTACTCCTCTTCAAGATGTCACAAACTTCCAAAACCAAGCTGGCTTAAAAAGGAGAGGCTTGAGAGGTGGAAAAGAGCTGTCCCCTTCACAAAAAAGAACAAAAAATAGTGCTACTATTACTGAATCCGAAGAGCAAAAGGTAGTTGCTAGTTTCCAGCACTGCCAAGAAAGGAAAGATGGAAGAATAGGGTGTTTAGGTATGAGGTAGCATGGGAAGTCAGAGAGGGCAATTGTGTAGTGATAGAGGCAGAATGGACAAAGAGGATAGATGGAAAAAACCTTGCTGAAACTATGAGGACAAAGCTAGAATATTGTCAAAAGGGGCTTACAGCTTGGAAAAAAGACTTAAACCAGAAAGAGCAACAGGGTCCTAATCAAATCTGGGCCAAGATTAGTCACCTACAAGAGGAGGGGAAGCTCAAGTAACACAGATTCAGGAACTACAAAGAAAAGCCGAGATACATCTTGAAGAAAATGACCTGAAATGGAAACAACGTGCAAAGCAACACTGGCTGAGGAATGGAGATAGAAATACTAGCTACTTCCATAAGCAAGCAAAGCAAAGAAGGAAGGTTAACTCCATCAAATCCATAACTGGTCCTTCTGGAAGTACAACAACTGAGCAAGAGGAAATTGGTGCAATCTTCACAGATTATTTCTCATCTTTATTCAACTCTTCCGTGCCTACTGATATTGAGTCTTGTTTGTCTGCACTACAACCAAAATTCACTACTAAGATGATGCTTAGCCTAAATAAACCCTTCAACGAGGAAGAAGTAAGAGTGGCAATCTTTCAAATGAACCCTCTTAAGTGTCCTGGCCCTGATGGGTTTCCTGCACACTTCTATCAGAAGAATTGGGAAGTAGTGGGAAAAGATTTATGCTATTTTGCTCTGCATGTTTTGAACCAGAAGGGGTCCCTAAATGAGGTGAATGACACATTCATTACCCTTATCCCAAAAGTCAAAACCCCAAGGAAGGTAGCTGAATATAGGCCAATAAGCCTGTGCAATGTACTCTACAAAGTGGTTTCAAAAACACTAGCAAACAGGATGAAACTAATCCTTCCTCAACTCATCTCAGTTAACCAGAGTGCTTTTGTTCCTGGAAGGCTCATCTCAGATAACACTCTCGTAGCCTATGAGGTTCTCCATTCTATGAACTCCAGGATCAAAGGCAAGAAAGGATTTATGGCTCTCAAATTGGACATGAGCAAGGCCTATGATAGGGTAGAATGGGTCTTTGTAAAAGAAGTGATGACCAAAATAGGCTTCCCTCCTATATGGGTTCACCTAGTCCAGAAATGGCTTAATTCAATCACTTACTAAATCTTGATTAATGGAGAACCCCAATAGATGTTTAAACCATCTAGAGGAATTCGTCAAAGAGACCCAGTCTCCCCTTACATTTTTATCCTATGTGCAGAAACCCTATCAACAATGCTACAAAAAGCTAAAGAGAGAGGGACATAACTAGTGCACCTATTGGCAAAGGCACCACTAGAGTGAGTCACCTGCTTTTTGCAGATGACAGCCTACTCTTTTGCCATGCTTCCCCCAAGGAACTCTCTAGTGTCATTGAAATCTTGGATACCTATGAACATGCCTCAGGTCAAGTGCTTAATAGGGACAAATCTTCAGTATTCTTTTGCAAGAACACAAAGAAAGAGATGCAGAGATATGTGCTACAACTTATTGGAATGAAATCTAGAGGAACTTTTGAGAAATACCTCGGCCTTCCTGCAATGTTGGGGAGAACAAAAGTAGCAGCCTTTCACTCCCTAATAGACAGAACATGGTCTCGGGTTGCAAACTGGAAAACAAATCAGTTGTCCTCGGCTGGAAAAGAAATACTACTCAAAGTAGTTCTCCAAGCCATCCCCCTTTATTCAATGGGCATGTTCCTCCTCCCTGAGTCCATCACCCAAAAGCTTAACCAGCTACTAAGGAAATTTTGGTGGTATTTTAATGAGGATTCCTCAAAAATTCAGTGGATCCCTTGGGACCAACTTAACTCAGCAAAGGAACAGGGAGGCCTCGGCTTTAGGGATTTCAAAACTTTTAATCTAGCAATGCTTGCCAAGCAAAGCTGGAGAATGATCCAAGATCCTTATTCCCTAGTATCAAGGGTCTTCAAACAGAAATATTTCAAAGCAAGGAAGCTATTGGAGGCCAAGCTAGGTTTGGGTCCCTCCTTTGCTTGGAGAAGCATCATAGCTGGAATGCACACCCTCAAGTCAAGTCTTTTGTGGAAAGTTGGAGATGGAAGCAACATAAATATTTGGTCTGACAAGTGGATTCCTTCCCTACCCCGCTTTCAAGTAGTTACCCCTCGAGAAGCTGATTGTTGGTGTGAAAAGGTGGGTGACTTAATTGATTCAGAACAGAAATGTTGGAAGGAGAACCTCCTAATAGAGATGTTTTCAGAAGAGGAGACCAAGGCTATAACCTCCATCCCTATCAGTAATGGAAGTAGGGAAGACAGATTAACCTGGCACTTAACAACTAATGGACAGTACTTAGTAAAAAGTGGATATCACCACCAAAAACAGCTGGAAACAGAAGATAAAGGGGAGAATTCGAATAGGCAAATGGAAATTGGTATGTGGAAGAGACTATGGAAACTAGATGTGGCCCCTACAGTCAAACATTTTATTTAGAGAGCATGCAAAGAAGCACTACCCACCCTTGCAAACCTGAAAAGGAGAAAAATTGTAGAAAAGAGTGAATGCCTCATCTGTAAACTCGAACCTAAAACTTCTGGCCATGTGCTATGGGGTTGTGCTATAGCTAAAGATGTATGGAGTCAGGGTTGTATCAAAATCCAAAAAATGTCCTTCCATAATGATCTCTTTTCCAAAATATGGGCTATGCTGAATCAAAAACTTGATACCGTTGAGCTCAAGGAAAGTGCTATTATGATGAGGGGTTTATGGTCTAGGAGAAATGAGCTAATTCATGGCAAAGGTTTTAAGCACCCAACTATTCTCTTACAAGAGGCCAAATCAGAAGCCATTGCCTACAAAGAAGCAAAACTACCTCAACGAGTCCTCCAACAGATAGCAAACCAGAGGACACAGAGTTGGCAACAACTAGCACAAGGATCATACAAGGTCAACTGGGATGCAGCTTTAAGAGTAGAAACAGGACACATGGGGCTGGGAATTCTAGTCAGAGACTACCAACGCAAAGTCATTGGAGCTCAAAGAGCAAGGAGACCTTGTGCAGGAAATCCTTTTGCAGTAGAAGCTCTCAGCCTAGTAACTGCAGCCATTTTTTGCAAGGAATTGGGTCTAAACCAAATCATTCTAGAAGGGGATTCAATGCAAGTCATCAACCTACTACATGGTAAGGAAAAGAACTAGAGCTTGGGTGGTCTACTAGTGTAAGATGCAAAGTACATACTGGCTAGTATCGGCAATTGGCAAGCAACTCATATCTACCGTGATGCAAACAAGGCTACCCACAACCTAGCAAAATCTACATTATGTTTAGACAAAGATGTATATGATATTGAAGAATGTCCTGTGTGCATTCATTCAATTGTATCTTCTGAGCTATTATCAGCATAATCAATGGAATTAAGTATCCCAATTTCAAAAAAAAAAAAAAAAAGGATATAACATATACCAAACTAACATAAGCATACTTCAAAAACATAGAACAATTGACGTCTAAAAGTTATAGTACTTGTCCAAAATGTCTATAATGTCATTAGTAGTGGAGACTGGGCTCCTCATATATAAAATAAAACTAACATAATAACGACTAGGATAGCCTAAGGAGTAGCTCACGCAACTTGGGCAGGTAGCCATAAGTGTATCCAAAAATTGGAGTATCGACGTGATGAGCTCCTTGTTATCGTGTCGTAGTCTAATCAACCTCATATACCCCATATTCAAGTTCTAAATATGAGCTAAGCATTAAAACTAACATCACATGGCAAAAATCCATAAAAACATAAAATAAAATCATGAGCCACAAGTTTGTGTCCTAATCGAGTACCATGTGTTTTTGCTAAGATCACACACTTCAAATCCAAAATATTCATCAACTAAATCTCAAAGAACAAAACTACATGATGTGTAACCAAGTCTTAAACATCATCTTGCCATAAAATTCAAAAATCATTAGTCAAATAATTCATAAAAACCTCAAGCAACCAAAAAGCTTCAATATCTAGCCATATCCAAACCTTTGCATGCATAACAATTTATTCCATCAAAATCACAACTATAAATCTTCAAAATAACTTCATAACACATAGATTAAAGTCCTAAGGACAACATACATGAATATCAAGATCATAGGAGCATCCTTCCATAACAAAAGATTTAAGCTTACTCAAAACAGAAACTATTTTTATACCTCCAGTTTCTAACTTTCTAAAATCATGCAAAACTTTTAGTAAATCATGCAACACATGGTTTTCGGAAGCTTCCTTGTGAAGGGTGGTGGTGAGGTGGTTGATTGCCCTTCCATCAAGCACTATTTGGAGCTAACATGGGTAGTGGAGGTACACTCATGGAAGTGGGAAAACTTCTTCAAGAAGCTTGCAAAGGTGGAGCTTTTCAGTTGGTTCTAATGGGACTAAACCGATTGGACCTCATTTGGGGTTTCAATAGACTTTGTTTTGTGGTTTTGATTTCTAACAAACTCAAATATATTTCTTGACCCAATAAAATAGAATGGATAAGGGTGTAATGACATGAATTTGAGTGATTAATAGCATGTGAAAGTGATTTGATCAAATGATTAAATATTAGGCTACAATTGGCCACATTTAGGGCTTGGGAATCTATTGGTTTCGGTTTCCACAAGGTATTCGGGGTTTCACTAGGGTTGAAACCCTCTTTAGTTTGGCACAAAATGAACAATTGGATGTAATAGTGTTTGGTTTAAGTGGCACGACTACAATGCTTGATGATTCCTTTCTTTCCTTCACATTTCTAACTCATGGTTCCTCTTGGTACCAAGTGTCCTATACTATTCACCAAGTGTGCCTAAGATCTTGTCAAGTGCCCAAATAAAATTTCTCTAGATTGATTTAGATATTACATACTATGATATGAAAACAACTAGATTGCGTGCCACATGGCCTAACACAGAAGTTACTATTCACTCCGAAAAAGGCAAAAATAACATTGCAACATAAAATCCTAAATAATCTTATGAAACAAACAATATAATTCATTTTGTAAATTTTGACTCCTAAGTGCCTTGAACAAATCAAAATACATTTTCGAATAGTCTTGCTCCAAGAAATGAAAAGTGTATTGTTGCACCAAAAAAATTTTAAATATTCATCTATGACTAATGGCAAAAAACGTTTCTTATTCTCACACTCCTAAGTACCTCAAATAAATAAAATCATATTTTTGACACCAAAACGGATAAGAAATCAATTGTGCTGACAGATTCAACTCTACGCATTTGCTCGATTCCTAAAGCCGTAAGAGATTCATCCACTTAATTTCTAGCGGACTGTTACAGCATGAGCCAAAATTTCATAGCATCCTCACACAACATTTACCCCCCATTCTTGGATACTTTATTAGAAGCTAACCTACCTCACTGTCCCAGAGTTACAGTCGCATTGTGCTACTCCTTTCTTTGTCTCATTAAAATCCTTTGCTTCCTTTCAAGATTCAGATTCCAAGGCTCTCAAGTGCTTATAATCTCAAAATTGAGATTTTGGTTTTTATCTTAACTGTGACGCTCCCAAATCCCCACGTACGGACACGGGAAAATCGAGACGTCCGGATGGTGACATCACTGATCACCACCCTATCGCCAAGTGCCAAGTGTGTGTATAAGCAACAAATGTGCACAAAAAAACACGCAGTTGATAGCAAAGTCATAAACTAAGTACCAGAATTTTTCATTGTTTAGTACAAAGCCGTTCAAATCATACATATTAAAATATTACAAACTACAAATATAGTTTCAAATCCAACAACAAAGCATAACTCCAACTCAGTACTCCGGCAGAGTCGCATCCTCGGGCTCAACCTCCTCCTCCTCCTCGATCTCTGCATCAAAATCTACGGCATCAAAAATGGTGCCACAGGTAAGTAAGATCCAAACGCCACTGGATAAAAGCATATTAAAACTCAAACAATATGCATGAAAGAATGCCAATGCGCATGACCCGTAAACCACATTTTTTCCACGCACGCCAAAAATCCCATTTGGCCCCAAAAACATATTACTTTCCAACTCACGCCAAAAGAATCACATTTGGCCTAAAACATAACCTTTAAACAAAGCCTCGCCATTATCCCAGATAATGGCCTAAACCAACTCAATTCAATAACCAATTAATCCGAATGCACCATGATCTCCCCTAGGGGTCATCCGCACACCCTGGCTACCGTGCCACACCGCAGGTAACGACCACGCGTATGACACCTAAACGAGCAATGCCCAGTTCCGCGCCCCGCGCGTTCGTAGCCAAGCATCCTCTAGCCCTCGCCAACGAAGGGCCGCGGACTTGGTACGAGAGCGTTATCATCCCGCCTGCTCCTGTTGTCGCCCAGCAACAACTCAGGGGACATCACTCAGTATATTACACTCTCGAATGAACAGAGGAGCTCCACTGAGATAATACCCCATCTCGGCTTGGGGTCGTGATACACACGCACCCGAAAATCCATTTATGCCAATAAAACAGGATTTTCTCAATTTAATAAAATGCACGTGCATGCACCATGTAAATGCAACCTCAAGGCACAAAACAACCAAGCAAATCACAAATCAATAAACCAAGCAACTCCGACCTCAATCCATCCGACCCCCGAACTCCTCGGACTCAGTCCGAAATCAACCAACCAGCAGTCAAATAATTATTGCAAGAGAAAAATATATTTAAATCTAAAAGTAGAGTTTGGAAAATACTTACAGTGCTATAAGGTATTTTTCGAAAGCTTACAACGTTGCAAACGGCGGAGGAAAAGCAACGTAACAGTGTATTTTACACTGTGGCCGTGGGTAATAAATTACCCACTTTCGAACGGGGGCAAACCAAGACACAAAATTGATAGGGAATGGTCTAGGGATGTTTATGAAGCTAAAGGAAGTGAGCTTTGGCCGTGGGTGGCGGTGGAAACGGCGGTGGAAGCGGAAAAGGTTGTGGGAGCTGCTCCAGCAACGGATCGGGGCTGTAATTGGGTGGGTTAGGATGGCAAGAGGTAGGGTAAGAAGTTGTGAAGAGGTGGTGGCCGGAGGTGGAGCAACGGCGCTGAAAACGGCAAAAAGTTGTGCGGCTTAGATGGGCCGTATGGAGCTAACGGTGGCTCGGATGGGGCTGGGATTCGGTAGGGGTGTTCACCGGCCGGAGGGGGACCGAATGGTAGGGGTGGTGTTGGCCACGCCGGCCGGCGGGGGCAGGTCTGGGTGATGAAGGCTGACGTCGACGGGAAGGAGAAAGGGAGAGGTCGGGCATGCGGGAGGAGAAGAAGGAAAAAGAAGAAGAAGAAAAGAAAGAAAAAGAAAGAAAAAGGAAAAAAGAAAAAAGAAAAAAGAGAAAAGAAAAAGAAAAGAGGGAGAAAGAAAATGAGGTCCAATCCTCACTTCCGGAATCCAAAAACTGATCCGCCGAAAACGATTTTAAAACCATAAAACGACTAAAATAAATTAAACACCACATCAAATAAAATAAAACCAATTTAAAATACAATAATTTAAAATAAAAGAGCTAATATATTAATTAAATTAAAAATAACTCCTTCAGTGAAAATACACGTAAAAATGGGGTATCATATTAACCCTTTTTTAGCAGTGGCTCATCAGGTGTCCTTCTGAATCTAGTTGTATAGAGGTGATTGAATAGAAGCCCTTTAGTTTAGATCTTTCCATTTCAAGATGACAGAGACAGACTGGTAGGATATGCTCTGCACGTCATTACATGTAATGCCCCATACCCAAATGAGTCGATGAATTACTACATGTCACCTATAATCATGTCTCTCAGTATAAATAAATCTCCAAAAGTTCCAAATCAAAACATAAATTCATCTTTTCCAACTTAATACCTAAATTCCTCCACAAGGTCATCAATGCAATAAATCAAATAACATAAATCAATGTTTTCACAATCTTCTAATAACATCAACATAACAAACTGATAATTCAAGTCTCACTAAACCCAAATAACATAAAGAAATTTAGATAATCAAAAGAAACCCTTCTATTAGCAATGGTACCCTTAGGTACTCAATTCACTGTCTTCAGCTAGCCTTGCTTAACTTTCTATTCCTGATTCCCACCTGAATCATCAATATTATCTAAAAAATATTATGAAGATAAGTGGTAAGTTATCAACAACTCAATAAGCAAAGCACATATACTAGTGTGTAAACATGAGCCTTTTCAGAGAGTTCGGTATGCAAAAATAGAACATCTTATTTTCAGAGTACATATCCTAAAAATATGCTATCAAAACATGAGTGATATTTCAAAATGTTTATATTTAAAGACCCTTTGGCATAATATGACCGAACATCTTCTTATCATATCATTTCATATAATACTGTATCATATCATATATTATGTTTAACCCCCGTGGTAGGGTTGTGTTATCTCCCGTGGCCAAACTAAGCAATATTAGAATGTAAAACTTTCCTTTATTCAATTTCGGGACCCCAAGTGTGCACACAAGAAAGACCACGTCCAAAGTGCGTGCACTCATATTAGAGATGTTAGTACAAACCATATAATAAAATTAGAGCCATCCTATCAGAACCAAAAAAGAATCAAATATAGAATGAGAACAGAATCAGAAAGTCATGCTAAAGGTTTTTCAGATACCATATCATATTAAATAGAGTACTAAACATTTTCATATCATTTTTACATAATCAAAACGGATTTAGAGTATCTTCATATAACACGTACGAAAATTACAAATTTCATATTCGCTCTTTTGCACATTTCAAAAATAGCTTGTCAAAATATTGCTCATGTCTACAACAGTAATGTCAAAAAACACTTTCTCTTTTATACATATTTCATGAGTAAAATGCTAAACACGTAACTGAAGTTGTTTTCACATTTATTTTCAAAATATATCATGCACATATTTCATAAAATTATCCTTAGTTCAATTTTCTTTTTATGCAAAATCTAGCATAGGAACGCTCACTTACCTAACTCTTATAAAGTTACTAAAACTTTGGACTCAAGCTCTATCAATGTCACAACCTAAAAAGAAAATTATTCGCTAATGGTTAATAATTCATATCAGTACATAAGTTTAACTAACACAAATTCCATTGTCCTAAATAATGAAATGAAATAAGTCTACAAAAAATTAAATTTATAAATAGCCCAACATTGGTCGTAAAGTAACCTGGACAGCCACATAACTCTACCCATAACACCCAATATACCCAACTCCATGTCCAACATAACCCGTCACAACTTCCAATATATTCAATCTTGTGCCAAGAAGATTACCACAAACCAAGAGACCCTCCGATATTGACAGCCACAAATACCAAATATGCATAACCCATATCAAATCAACAACAAAAATATAAATTCAAATTTGTCCAATGTCACCTCTAACAACCAATATATAACCTAAACAACCAATATACAGCCCCAAAATAACCATTAGGCCTGTGCAAAATATCCGCTGGGCCGCATTACCCGCACAAACCGATTGGATCGAACCCGCTAACGTCGGGTTGACTGCATATCGGTTTCGACAACCAACCAATCCGACCAATTTCGGACGGCACCGACTCAAAACTATTACAGTGAAACATGATTATTCTGAGTCGAATCAGATCGCAAAATTGTCGGGAAGATGAGGTTCGCTATGCGAAACTGGTTACAGAGGAATAACTGGTTACATGATTATTCTCAGTCGAATCAGATCGTGAAATTCTAGAGGATGCCGAGAGGGGAACAAGCCGGTGGTTGGCCGACATGGAAGAGGCACGGCTGACCTGGGTGGTGCGGCGAAACTGCCGTTGATCTACACGGCCAAGTAACAGAGAGAGAGGTCGGCGACGGTGACAAAAATTCTAGAGGATGCCGAGAGGGAACAAGCCGGTGGTTGGCCAACATGGAGGATCATCGCATTTCTCGTCTGAAAATAGATCAGAGCGTTTCAAGATCTGTTTCCACTAACAGAGACACAGATTGAGAGAGAGAGAGAGAGAGAGAGAGAGAGAGAGAGAGAGAGAGAGAGAGAGAGATAGTGAACAGAGAGAGATCGGAATGATTTTTTGGGGGAAATATTGGGTCATACGGGTTCGACCCGTATCTACTTTATTTGGGTCGGGTCAATTGGCACCGCTGTCTGGTATGCTATGGTTCGGGTCGGGTCGGACCCAAACCCAGTTTGGGCTGATCGGGTTGCAGGCCTAATAACCACCACATCATCCTTGAGCATCCACACAACCCACCACATGTCCACCACAACCAGCCTAATACACATCATCCCACAAACCGCCATAAAAAACACCGGACAGCTACAAAATTTTAATCCCAACAGCAACCATCAAGAATAACACCTTTGATCGTTTTTATCAGTTACACTTAACTCATGAAATTCCAACAGCATTTATAACACATTCGTAATGATGCAAACAAAAATGAGTCTAATATTCAGAAAATCTTATCTATGCTCATGTGTGCGTGGCACCTGGAGTTAGAGAGCGGATTGACACTGAATAGGACGTTGGATTCGATCTTCAATATAAAACAATGATAATGTAAAACCTAATTTCAAAACAACGGTTAATACACTATATATAGATGAAACAACATTCGAGCAAGGTAAATTAATCGGGACTTACTTAGGCGTTAAAAGCTGTCTATGGTCCTTGTTCCGTTGCTGTTAAAAAGAATGAGTGAGTGTTTGACCCGGAAGCTTGCTTCAGTACAAACAGAGAAAAAAATAACAAAATTCACTAAAATCAAGGAATTAACGAAAGAAAGAGAAAAGTAAAGAGGCTTACTAATGAATTGTTAAAACTGCATAATTAGGATGCTTAAGTAAATACATTGTTTAACCAAAAAATGATTTAAACACTTAATTATACAGTAAATTATGATAGTTGAGTCAATTGATAAATTCTGATATCTTTATACTTAAAAAGATTTATAACGCAATTGTTAATCTACATCAGAATAAATATTCCAATTTTACTTCTCTCATATAATGCCTATATGTTGCAGAGCATTTACTTTTGGAAAGAAATACATGAGCTGCTGGTATCCTGGCATCCCTTTCTGAGAATAGAGAGATATTGCAACAAAGGGCATTCTTGAAAAGTCTCAACCAAATGCAAAACCTATGTGAGTGGTCCCAGGTGAGAGAAATGAGATGGCTGCACAAGCAGCAGCAGGAGCACTCCTGCGTGCTATGGCTGAGACTTGAGGACGAGAAGGCACGATGGAGGCATGAAGCTGGAACCAAGTTCACTTCCTGATGGCGCAGGAGCTGGATGGAAAGGCAACGGGCGTGAGGAGAAGAAGAATCACGCACGCGGAATATGGGCTTATTGAAAAGCAGAGCACGCTGGAAAAGAAATATAAAAAGGAAAGAAAAAAATCGCCGGGGTCTTCCTCTTCAATTTTTTTCCACAGTTTTTACTTTGGGGGCAGTTTCGTTTTCATTTTTTCCCTTAGGCTTTTCTTGTTTTAGTTTTAGTTTTTCCTGGGGGTCAACATTTAGACCACTCAGTTTCATTTTCTTTTTGCTGGGATTTGCTCTATTTTATTTTCATTTTCTTTGGGCGTTACTTCATTCTCCAGTTTTCATTTTTCCTTCTTGAGCTTTTAGTTTTCAATTTTCTTTTTGGTGTAATGGGAGGCGGCGTCGGCTTCATTTTCTATCCCTCTCGCTTTCATTTTTGTTTCTAGGGGAGAGCGTGAGTTTCATTTCGGTTTGGCAGTTCTCTTCAATTTTTTTTACTTTATTTCCTCTGCGTGCGGCTTGAATTTTTCCTTCTTCGTAGTTTTATTTTCGTATTACTTGGGCAGCATCTCTAGGTTTTTTTTTTTTAGTTTGATTTTTTTTTTTTCATTTCTTCTGGGGATGAACAATGCCGGTCTTCGTCGGCTTCGTTCTCTTTGCTTTTCTTTTGTTTTATCTTGCACTTTTATTTTTTTTCTTTCACCTGGATGACGGCTGCTTCTTCATTTCGAGTGGGTTAATTTTTGAGTTCTTTTCCTCTTCAATTCTTGCATATTTAAGAGGCTACTGTTTTGCACTCTAGGATTTATTTCATTTGGACATTTTCTCAAACTTTAATAAGGCTTTATTTAAATTAATTTTTGCTGCTAAAGATATCATTTGTAGCTAATTTCTAAAACTTGGGTTGTGGAATGAGACTTGATTTGTTTTGGGTTCTAGTTTAATGCAATATTTTGTTAATAAGTGTTGATTTTACTATCTTACTAGTCGGATTTGAATTGAAAATAGATTGCAGCTTTTGCTCTTGATTTATTGTTGACGTAAGGCACAACAAAAGTTTGAAAATTATCCAAGCTTCTCTCAGTTGATTGTTAATGTGTGTTTGGCTAGTAAAGTAGTGAATTCCTTAGAGAAATATTTCAAAAGGCTGAGCATAACTTTTTTTATCTTCCGTTTGTCAATGCCTTGACTGGATTATTAATCGAGAAAATTATCTAGAACCGAAACAAAGTGAGTTTCATACCCAACCCAAGTGTTTGTTAATTTGCCAGTTTGATTAGAAACTTTAATTACGGCTTTGACTTAATTTTTGCAGAAATTAAATTCATACCCTATTTTTTCTTAATTAATTCATCTTCAAGGTTCCTCACAGTGCATTTCATTTTATTTTTCATCTCTCATAGTTAATACAATTTTTAGAGCAAAAATTTCACAAATGCTTTGCCAACTCTTTGTCCCTGTGGAATACGATCCTGAACTTATCATTGATACAACTTAACACTTCTATACCTGAAACCATATTCGAGACCAAGTCACTTACCAAATGTTATGTACCATTTCTGGTATGGAGGCTCTATAGTTGTGAAGATCTGAGGGTTACAACGAAATTGCAACACCAAAACAACCCAAAAAATTGCAGGGGAGAGGCACGAACTACACATCGAAAGACCCATTTCACAGAAATGTCATGGGAGAGGGAAAGAACTTGGAGTGAGTGTGTGTGTGTGTGCGCGTGAGGAGTAGAGGGTGAGGAGAGACTTTACCACTGTTCGGTAGGGCTTGGCAGTGCCAATTCGAGAACCCACCAAAAATCAAAGAATATCGCAAGAGAGCAAGAGAAAGAGAATGTGAGAGGGAGAGTTTGTTGAGAGAAGAAATCTAGATGTGAGAAGTAAACAAAGTGTAGGGAAAGAAACTGTTGAGACGTGATAGTGGAACCGGGAAGAAAGTTTTGGGAAAGAGAAAGTGGAGAAAGAGAGATAACTGTTGGGGGGGAACTGAAAAGTAGAAGGGAAGAGGGACATACCTACTAAACGGCTTCATTTATGGGGTCTTCAAATGGAGTTTATTTGAGTCTCGACCTAAGCCAAATGCCTGGGCCTTACATTATGACATGCTTATGTCCAATTCCCAGTCTCTCTATGGCTAATGGGTCTCCCACGTGTCATTAGACTATACTTTTGGGTTATGATGATATGATCCGTCAGTCACAATCTTTGACCATTGCTCGCCTTCAGCTCGTTCTTCCAATTTGTACATTAGGCAACTTTTTTAGCTCACCTATCATAAGGTGAAAAGTCCTTTATCACCTTACGCCGAGATGTATCAATCAGACTTTCTACATAGTATTGCTCACTCATACATTGCACTAGTGGCACTTTGGGCCACCCACAACTATTTTTCACCAAACCAATGAAGTGGTTCTCATCTCATTCTTCCACTCAACTCCATTAGTGGTCTATCCCCTTGCATTGGCCTATCACAGGATTGGTAGGTGCTGCAAGTTCCCGGAAGGTCATTGGTGTTCCACTTTCACTTCAATACACATGGGACACTTCTCGACAAATTGAGCTATGTCCTGCTTTATTCCTTCCCACCAAAAATCTTTCTTTAGATTCTTGTACATATTTGTACTTCCAGGATGTACTGAGTAAGGTCTACATAGGCCTCGGTGAGTATCTTCTTTTTGATAGCTGAAGTCGTAGTGATTAGTCTTTCATCCTTATATCGGGGTGCTATTCCTATTGAGACTGAAATGCATGGGTCCTTCCACCTTCCTGACCCTTCACAAAGTATCCATCAATTTATGATCTCTTTTTCTTGCACCTTCAGTTCTTCATAGTCATCACCCCTGTCTCCTACATCGAGATAATGACATGTTCTTGTTGAGAACTTTCTAACAATAGTCTCCTTATTCCAATGATGAGGGATTCTATCTCCGAGGACTCGGCTACATCCGTCACTTTTGACTTCCAACTTAGTGCATCAATGACTAGGTTAGCCTTTCCTACGTGATACTTGATCTCACACTAGTAGTTGATATTTTTTTTCAACCACCTCCTTTACCTCATGTTGAGGTTCTTCTGGGTGAAGAGATGATGGGTGGGCTGGTTCATCTCATGGTCCTTCAATTGATGTGATGAGTGGGCCACTATCCATCCCACTTGTAGTAAAACATATACAAGGTCATATTTGGATGCATTGCTGGAAACTATCATTGGCTTGTGAAACTCTAGGAAGGCTGACACAATAGCTGTCGTTAATCTACTCTTCAACTCTTGGAAACTCCGTTCACATTTCTCAATCAACACAAACTTAGTATTCTTCTAGGTCAAAGTCAAAGAGAGTTTTGAGAAACCTTCCACAAGTATTCTGTAGTATTCGGCGAGTCTTAGAAAACATTTGACCTTATGAACTGTTGTGGGTTTGGCTCCCGATCTAGAAATACTTTGATTTTTCTAGGGTCCACTACATCTCTATTCTTGGAAATCACATGCCCCAGGAAATTTACTGATTCAAGGTAAAACTCACACTTACTAAATTTTGCATACACCTGATGCTCTCACAGTTTGCCCAATACTAGTCGTAGATGGTTTATACAGTCTTCAAAATCCCACAAGTAGACCAAAATATTGTTAATGAAAACCACCAAGAAAATGTCCAACAAAAGCCTAAACACCCACTTCATGATATCCATGAACGATACAGGAGCGTTCACTAGTATGAAAGGCATCATCGTAAATTTGTAGTGCCCAGGCCTGTACCTAGTTCTGAAGGTAGTCTTTGACACATCACTCTCCTTGATCCTTATCTAGTGATACTCAAACCTAGAGGTCAATTTTGGGGAACACTACCGCTCCTTGAAATTGATCGAGAAAATTGTCGATCCTGGGCAAGGTTCCTCACACGTGTTGTCCTCACTAGTCCTTTGAAAAGTTTTTCTTATGAAGTTTTTGTAAATAAAGTGACTAACAAACTAGAAAAGTGTATAGTAGGAATCTTCAAGTAATTTTCTTACAAGTCTAAGCAAATAAATGTTTTGACCTACTTTTCTCTTGAAAATTTAGAAAATTTGTCTTGAGAGTTTTGTTTATCTAATTTCATGAAACTACGTCAATTTTTTAATTTACTTTTGAGAAATTTCTTTGTGACTATAATACTTCTCTTTTTTATTGTTTGGAAGAGATTTGAATTAGATTAATTTTCTTTCTAAATTAATTACCATATACTTCTAAAAAAATCTTGAAATTAATCATTGGCTTAAGCATTTGTGCAATTGCAAATTTATTATGCTTGTTAATAGATGCTTCAAGCATATTCAATAATAGGTTCAATCGAGGCTAATTAACCAATCGTTTTCAATAATTTGTTGTTTGTCGTAATTTGTAATGCCCTATAGCTGAATGGGTCAAAGAATTACTACCTATCACTTATAATCATGTCTCCCAATACAAATAGAATCTCCAAAAGTTCCAAAACAAAACATAAATTCATCTATTTCAACTTAATACATAAATTTCGTCCATAAGGTCATCAATGTAATAAATCAAATAACATAAATCAACGTTTCCACAATCTCTCAATAACCTCAACATAATAAACTGATAATTCCATAAGTCTCAATAAGCCAAATAATATAATCAAATCTAGATAATCAAATGAAAGCCCTCTATTAGTGATTGGTACCATTAGGTACTCAACTCCCTATTCTCAGCTAGCGTTGCTCACATTTTCTATTCCTGATCCCTAGCTGAATCATCAACAATATTTGATAAATATTGTGAAAATAAGGGGATGAGTTATTAACTACTCAGTAAGCAATGAACATATATACTAGTATGTAAACATTAGCCTTTTCAGAAAGCAGTAACAAATCATTTCAGTTTCAATATATGTAGATCTCTAAACGTTTTATCATAATATAAGAGTGATATTTCAAACTGTTCATATTCAAAAATCAACTTTTTACATTCAAAGACCCTTTGGCATAACATGACTGAACATCATCATCTTATCATATCATATCATATTATATCATATCGTATCATATCATTTCGCCATATCATATCATTTACCATGTTTAACTCCTGCGGTAGGGTTGTGCTATTCCCAGTGGCCAAATCGGGTAGTATCAAATTGTAAATCTTCTCCTTATTCATTCTTGGAGCCTGGAGTGTGCACATAGGAAAGACAATACAGAAAAACCACTTTGTTTTCAAAGTGAGTGCACTCATATCAGAGATGTTGGTACCAACCATATAATAGAATCAAAGCCATCGTATCAGATCAAGAAACAAAATCATAATAAAATCAGAAAATCATGCCAAAGGTTTTTCATATGCATATCATATCAAACAAAGTACTAAACATATTCATATCATTTTCAAATAATCAAAAAGGATTCAGAACATCTTCATATAACATGCACAAAATTCCTAGATTTCATATTCACTCTCTTGCACATTTCATAAACAACATGTCAACATATTGCTCATGTCTACACTAGTCATGCTAAAAAGTATTCTCTTTTCTATAGATTTTATGAGTAATGTAGAACACATAACTGAGGCTATGTTTACATTTCTTTTCAAAACATATCATGCATATTTTCATAAATCAATCTTTGCTTATTCCTTTTTATGCAAAGTCTAGCAAGAAACCCCACTTACCTGACTCTTGTAGCATGTTATCTATGGTTTGAGCTTGTAATCTAGCCGTGTCACAATAACCTAAATAAAAAAAAAAAAAAAAAAAAAAAAAAAAAATATTGTTCATACGTTAAAACCCACATACTAGTACATAACTTAGCTAACAAAAATTTCACCTTCACAATAATAGAATAGAACAAGCTCATAACTAGTTTTTCTTTTTCTTTTTTTCTTTTTTTTCTTTTTTTATAGGAAAGAAAAATCATTATTTAATAGAAAATGAGAAAATTACATAGAGTTTTTATCAAGACATACGACTAGTGATACATTTGGGGGAACACCATCACACCATATCTCTATGTCTTCCACATTCCAAACTCTTCTACCTAACCAATGGGCAGCTTCATTACCCATTCGATTTACATGTGTAACATTGCAAATCTAAAACATCTTTATTAGTTTTCTAGTCACCTGCACCAGAACACCTTGATCCACGAAGGAATCACTGTCTTGATTGATCTCTGAAACCATCACCAAGAAATCATTTTCAAGAATAAGGTTCACAATCCCCAAGTTTGCACAGATTTGTAATCCTCTCAACATGGCAAGTATTTCGATTGAAAAAGAGTCAGGAACTTCTTCCTCCTTCTTGCTAGCTGCTAGTACCACATTCCCATTTCAGTCTCTTAAAATGATCCCAATCCTAGCCTTTCTCTGATCATAGAATAGAGAACCATCCACATTCAGTATGTAAGCCACAACTGGTGGTGGAGTCCATTTATTAAAACTTTGATATTGAGGAACCTATTGTGGTATGATAGGCTGAAGAATCATTTTGAAGGAAAATACAAATTCAACCACTTGGCTGATTTCCATGCAGATTAGCTCATGAATCATTTTATTCCTTCTAAACCAAATACCCCAAGCAATGAGCACAAAAGTAGTAAAGTCATCAACAAATCCATTTATCTGAACATTCAAAGCCATGTCTTTAAAAGCCATGAACTGATCCATTTGTAGAATCATAGGCAGGTGTTTGAACCAGCATTCATGAAATTAGGACAATGTACAAGGGCATGCTTCAAAGTCTCTAGACATCCATTGCAGAAAATACATTTCCCTTCAACATCAATATTTTTTATCCTCTGGTTTTCTATTGTTGGCAGTCCTTCCTTGAAGGCCCTCCACATTAAGATCTTCACTTTGTTTGGTACCTCCAACTGCAAAAGGGAATACCATAGTTCATTGTGAGCATTTACATTAGAAGATTCACATCTACTAGAATCTTTGCTTGCCATGAAAAATGGATAAGCACTCTTCACACTGAACCTACCACTTCTCTCCTTCTCCCAAATCCACTTATCTGCCTCATCACTTAGACTTGGAACTATTTTTAACATTTCAACAGCTGCCTTTGGATTGAATAGAGCTCTGACTCTATTTAAGTCCCATAACTTTGTATCTTCGTCTAAAAGTTCACACACTCGAGCTTTCATAGATACAGTTCTTGTATTAATAGTTTCATTCAACAAACAGTGTACACTAGGAATCCACACATCCTTCTAGATTCTAACATGATGTCCATTCCCAATACTCTATCTACCACCCTTTTTTAACAACTGGCTAGCCTCCCATATTCCTCTCTATGCATAAGATGGGTTCTTTCCCAAAATGGCCTCAAAGAAACTTACTTTGGGAAAATAAATAGCCTTGTAAATTGTATGTAGTAAGCTACCTTCCTCTTGCAGTATCCTCCATACTTGTTTGGCAAGCATTGACATATTAAATACTTGTAGGTCCTTTAAACTCAATCAACCTCTATACTTTGAAACACACATTTTTGCCTAGTTAAGCCAGTGAATTTTCCTCTCTTCCTTTTTCTGCCCCCACCAGAAAATGGCTATCATTGACTCTAGTTGATGGCATAATGTAGCAAGGTGCTTAAAATAGCTCATTGGATATGTTGGGATAGATAAGACCACAGCTTTAATTAAGACCTCCTTACCCCCTTGAGAAAAAAAAAAAAAAATTCTTTCCATCCCTGTAGCTTCATCCATCTCAGAGAAAGCTTGTGTTTTTTATTTTCCAATCATAGGAGGGAGCCCTAGGTACTTTTCATACTGAGTTGCTTGATTGACTCCCCATATGGACATAATTCATGCTGCATCTAAGTTGTGTTCTTAATAAAAACCATTGTTGTCTTCTCCATGTTAATCATTTGGCTTGAAGCCATCTTATATTGGTGTAGTAAACCTTGTAATCTTTTGCTTGTCTCAGGATCATCACGATAGAATATCACATTGTCATCAACAAAAAGAGTAGGTGATTAATTCTAGGAGCACCGCTACACACTTGTATGCCTAATATGGTTCTTGACATCTCAGCTTTTTTTTAGTAATCCAATAAGGCCTTTAGTACAAAGTAGAAATAAATAGGGGACAAATGGTCACCTTGTCTTAACCCACAAGTTGGAATAATATTTCCAGTTGGTTCCCCATTAATCAATACAATAAAGGATGCTGACTTTATGCATAACATGACCAACTTAACCCAACTGGCATCAAACCCCATTCGAACCATCACATCTTCAATAAAACCCCATTCAACCCTATCTTAGACTTTACTAATATATAGTTTTAGGGACATGAACCCCTTCTTCCCCTTCCTTTTGTTTCTTAGATAATGAATCAACTCATAAGAGACCAATACATTGTCAAAAATTAATCTACTTGGTACAAATGCACTTTGAGGAACATAAATCACATGAGGTAAAACCATGATGTGAACTCGCAGAATTGGAATTCCTTTAACCCAAAATCAATTTGAAAACTCACCCAAGAAAGTCAAAATCAAGTCAATGGATGGAAGAATCTAGACCCGATGAGGAGCTTGTTTCAAGAACCTAGATTATATTTAAATCTAGACCCGGTAAAAAACCTATCTCAAGAATTCAGATTACAAAGGAGGAACACCACAAAGGTTGTGATTTACTTTTGATAAGTTCAAGAGTTTAATCAAGAATAAGAGGAGATAAACTCAACTCACAATGAATAAAATTCATCAATTTTCATAAACTTTTATAAACTATTTAAAATAAGGCAACGAGAAGTATTTAAATTAAACCCTCACACAACCCTAGGCTAAAAATTAAATCCTCATCTTTCAAAAATACCCCAGAGTGAATAGTACACGGCTACAGTACCGCTATAGTAACTTGGCTATAGTAACCCTCATGAAACCCTAGTTCAACAAAATAAAACATATGTGAGCTAAGCATCATCAATCCCAATTATTCTAGACTAATTCCTATGACTAATAAAATAAACCATTTTAATGAAATAAACAAGTTCAAGGCCTTCAATCACATAAACATAATAATAGGCCTAAGTAATAAATCCTTAAATCCTAAGTCACGTTGCACTCTTCCATAGTTTGCATCAAATTGATCAAAACTGATTTTCCTTCCTTCAAGCCCATCTTGAATGTTGGAGTCTTGTTAGCTCCATCCCAAGTGAATTGCACCCTTCATTGCATAGCTTCCTTGATTTTCTTAGCTCTCAATCTTGTGATTGCCCCATCTAGAACTTGCAAATGATCTTTAAGACTCGGTCCACTTTGGAGCCCATCATTCCCCCTCTCCTCAAAATGATTCAATCTCGAATCTCCACCTGCATGAAAGGGAAAAAGATCAGTAACTTTGAAAATAGAAGAAACATGATACTTACCTGGAAAATCCACTTGATATCAATTCTCATTCATTTTCTCAATAATTTGAAATTTTCTATCCAAGTTACTCTTGTCATCAACAAGTAAATATATTAAATCGAAAAAAGTAAGTGGATAAAAGCCATAATAAATTTCAGAAGGTGAAAAGTTAGTAGTAGAATGAACACTGTAATTATATGCAACCTCAATGAATGGCAAATAATAATTCCACAAACGTTCATGCAACACATCAATGAATGACAAATGATACTCCCACAAACCTTCATGAAACAAATCTAAAGTCTTCCTTACACTAAAATGACCACTCCAATTATATGCAAACTCAATGAATGACAAACAATACTCCCACCAATGGTCATGCAACACGTCTAAAGTCTTCTCTACACCAAAATGACCCATCAAAGCACCTTCATGTGCTCCACGCATAAGCAACTCACACATAGAACTATTAGACATGAAAAGTCTATTCTCTCTAAATAAGTACCAATCTAGTCTATAGAATTTACCAAATGATGCTTTCTCACATATTCCATACACACTATCAAAGTCATCATCATTAGCATGCAATTTCTTATCTTATTCAAATCTCAATAACTTTGCATCTAAAATGAAGACATGGACATACCTTCTTGATAATACATCAACCACAAGATTTTCCTTACCTTGTGTGTATTTGATTATATGAGAAAAAGTCTCAATAAAGTCCTCCCACTTAGCATGCATTCTAGTCGACAACTTACCTTGTCTCTTCAAGTGCATCAAGGACTCATGTTCTTCAAAGAAAGGTCAGGTGGGGATTGTCATACCTGGTACAAAATCAATGTAATACTCTATCTCTCTAATAGGTGGCAATCCATTAAACATATCACTAGTAATCATGACCTCATATCCCTGCAACAAAGAAACAACAACACTAGGCAAAGAGTTGTTAAATTCGTTAGTATAAAAGCTTACCTTAGCATAAAAACTTTTGTTTTTCTTTTTCTCTCTGCAATCGCTCTTTCTTTTTTCTCTCGTGACTCCACTCTTTTTTCTTAACTCTCAGCCACCTCTCTATTTTCTTTTTCACTCTCTCTTTCTCTTGATGTTTCAGCCTCATTATCTTTTTTCCTCTCACTCTCTTTTTACTTTTCAGTTTCTTATTTTCTTTCACTCTCCTCTTTTTCTGAACTTTTGGTCTCACACCTGTTTTTCAACTTATTCTCTTTTTTTTCTTGAGGTCTCAACCCCATCCTCATCTTTTTTTTCGCTCTCTCCTTTTTGGTCTCACTATATCTTTCTTCTTCAATCTCACTCCCACTCTTTCTTTTTCTCTCAACCTCACTTTTACTCTCTCTTTTTTTATCAATCTCACTTCACTTTTTCTTTTTTGATCAACCTCACTTTCACTCTTTCTTTTCTAATCAACATTTATTTTCAGTTTTAGTTGGTCATCATGGACCTGTTTTGTCGTTAAAGGAGCAAGCTTGATTGTTTTACCATCCTTTAAAAATTTGTACATGTTCTTGACCACATTATGGATCCCCCTCCTATCATACTGCCACGGCCTCCTCAACAAGATATGGCTAGCATGCATAGGCACTACATCATAAAACACTTTATCCTGATACTTCACAATGGAAAAAGTAACTAACACTTGGCTATCCACCCTAACCTCCCCACAATCATTCAACCACTGCAACTTGTGTGGTTGAGAGTCTTTCAAAGTATGTAAATTCAATTTCTCAACTAAAGTAGTGCTAGCAACATTAGTACAACTCCCCCATCAATGATCATACTACATACCTTGTTATTGATGAGGCATCTAGTATGGAAAATGTTCTCTCTCTGGTGCTCTGTATTATCCATTTTAATTTGTGTATTGAGAGCGCGTCTGGTAACAAAAGACTCACCATACTCTTCATACTCGTACCCATTCTCAATACTAGGCTTACACATCCTCCTATCTCTCCCACATTGTAGATTTCTAATCACTACACCTTGTTGATCCATCTTATCCCTCACTTCCCCCAACACCAAATTCAACAGTTCAAACTTTTGTTGGATAGACTGCAACACAAAGAATGAATTGTCTATTGCCCTCTTCAGTGATGAGTCACTCTTATGAGACATCGTAATGCGCTGCACAAAAGAATATTAGTGGAAAACCTCACACACTCTCTTAAGTGTTTACACTCAAATAGTGGCTTTTTTCCCAATAATGATCTCACACTCTCTTACCTTTTACCTCAAGAGTTTTCCCACTCAAGTTCTTTAATAACTAATTGAACTCAATTAAGACAATACAAGCTTGTTTTAATCAAACTAGCAATTAGGTCCAAGAAACAAGAGCAATAAACAAGAAAGAAATAAAATGACATGAGACCCAAAAAATTTATACGAGAAAAAGAGTAATTACAAAACAAGATAATAACTAGAAAGATGTATTCAACCCATTTGATGATAAAGCTCAATCAATGCCAAATCACTCAATTTTCAGATTGTAAGTATTTCAAACAACTATACCCAAAATCATTTTCTTTCTCTTTTTTTTTTTCAAAATTTTCTTTTCTTTTCTTTTCTTTTCCTTTCTTTTCTTTTCCTTTCTTTTCTTTTCTCACTAATTCAATCACAAATAATTGATTCAATTGTGACAATCAAATAATGGAATTCAAACACATAAAAATTGACAAGGAAATAGAAGGAAATCAATGAAACCCTAGAAGATGAAATTTTCAGCAGCCCTAACAAGATGAAATTTCGGCCAACATAAAAAACCCTAGGACAAGGAGTAATTCGGCCAACCCTAGAAACAAGGGAATTTTTGTACTTTTTTTTTATTTATTTTTTTATTTTTTTATGCGACCCTAGAACAATGAAGACCTAAAATTAAATTTAAAAATACAAGAATTAAAAAATAGAATCAGACCTGATTGGAAACCTTACTCTGAATACCAAATGATGTGAACCCGCGGAATTAGAATCCCTTGAACCCACAATCAATTTGAAAACTCATCCAAGAAAGCCAAAATAAAGTCAATGGATGGAAGAATCTAGACCTGTTGAGGAACTCTTTCCAAGAACCTAGATTATATTAAAATCTAGATTCATTGAAAAACCTGTCTCAAGAGCCCAGATTACAAATGAGGAACGCCATAAATGTTGTGATTTACCTTTGATAAGTTCAAAAGTTTAATCAGGAATAAGAAATAAACTTAACTCACAATAAATAAAATTTATCAATTTTCATAAACTGTTTAAAATGAGACAACAAGAAGTATTTAAACCAAACCCTCACAAAACCCTAGGCTGAAAATTAATTCCCCATCTTTCAAAAATACCCCTGAGTGAATAGTGCATAGCTACAGTACAACTATAGTAACTCGGCTACAGTAACCCTCTTGAAATCCTAGTTTAACAAAATAAAACATATGTGAGCCAAGCATCCTCAAGCCCAATTATTCTAGAATAGTTCCTATGACTAATAAAATAAACCATTTTAATGAAATAAACAAGTCCAAGGCCTTCAATCACATAAACATAATAATAGGCCCAAATAATAAATCCTTTAATCCTAAGTCACGTTGCACTCTTCCATAGCTTCCTCCAAATGGATCAAAACTGATTTTCCTTCCTTCAAACCCATCTTAAATGTTATAGTCTTGTTAGCTCCATACCGAGTGAATTGCACCCATCTTTACATAGCTTCCTTGACTTTCTTAGCTCTCGATCTTGTGATTGCTCCATCTGAAACTTGCAAATGATCCTTAGGACTCGGTCCACCTTGGAGCCCATCAAACCATCTTCAATCTGTTGGCAATCACCTTTGAGATAAGTTTATAGATGACATTACACAAGCATTGGTCTATATTCAGTCACTCTTAATGGTGTTTTCTTCTTTGGAACACTAGTGATAGATGTGTGATTAATACTCTAAGGGAACTCGCCAGGATTTAAAGCTTTCAATATTTTTGAAAAAACACAGGAGACATTCCATCTAGGCTTAGGGCTTTGGTGGGATGCATATGCATTAAAGCCTTGTAAACCTCCTCCTTAGTGTAGGCTTTTGTTAAGCCTTCATTCATAGTCTCAATAACCCTGAGTTCTACATTATGAATAATCTCCATGAAGTCCATCTGAGTTGAGCCTGAAAAGAGAGAAAATCAGTGACAGCTTCCACAGCGATGGGGTTGCAAGACAAGGAGGAGCCAAGTTGAGAACAACCTGCAAGTGAGAGGATTCATGAGGGATGTGGGCCTCAAAGAGAGAGATCGGAATGGGTGTTGTGTAAGAGTGAGATCAGAGAGTGAGTGAGAAGTGATCTTACCACCATTAGGCAAAGAGCTCGACGATGCCAATCTGGGAACCCACAAAGCGTAGCACCAAAATCACAAAAAAAATGTAGGATAGGGAGAATGGGTTTTGTTAAGAGAAGAAAATAAAACCTAGAGGGTGAGGAAACTAAAAAATGCATGGAGGAAGGGGCAAAGATTCAACTGCAAAAGTGTGGGGGGTTGAATTGGGGAGGAGGGTTAAGAGCATCCTCATTGGCTTCATCAAAGCCATCTTCAAAATTTGATGAAAAGTACATATTTTCCATAAATCCAAAACCTCCCTATCCATAACCCCACATTAGATTAGCCGCTAGACTCATCAAAATAATAATATAATATTATGTTTTAAATAATAATATTTTTAATTTTGTTTTTCATATTTTGTAATTACACTAACCATATGTACATTAATAATTTAATTTGATACTTAAATTATTGTTTCCCAACTAATTTTTTTCTTCAACCTAATTACCCAACAAATGCATTTTGCAAACCCTTCTTCTACCCGACAATGATATATACAATTTATGAAACCAACAAACACATCTACACTTTGTTCATCCAACAAACATATTATGCCAATATTTCTTCTAACCAATACTCACATCTACAATTCTTGAAACTAACAAACACTTCTACAAACCCTTCTTCTCTACCCTAACTTTACATCTACAATTCTAAAAACTAACAAACACATTCATTCCACCATGCACAATACCCAATATTTATATCTATAATTCTTGAAACCAACATGTAAATGTAGCCAACAGTTCTTCTTTTGCCAAGATTTTTAGTTGTAGCTAATAGTGTTAGATTAAGCCCTATAAATAGATCCATCATTTAACTACTTCTCACTCACCAAAAACCAATCTTTCTTCTTCCAATTCTTTAAATTTTCTTCTCTCAGTTCCCTATGGATCCCTTTCAAAGTGATGAATATTATTTTGATCATTAGGATCTTATGATAGAAGCAATGGCCCTACATAGAAAATGACATGCAGCCGAGAGAGCATCTGCTTCACGTCGTCGTAATTCTCAACCTCGTATGTTCATCTGACGGATCCATTGGAAGGTCATAACGCCTTTGGAATGATTACTTTGCTAAGCCGCCAATATATCCGCCAAACGTTTGTAGGAGGAGGTCTCAAATAGCTTGTGATATTTTTTTACGCATATATTCTACAGTTAAGACTCATGATAATTATTTTGTCCAAAAGAGAAACGTCAGTGAGAGGCTTGGATTGTCTCCACTTCAAAAGATGATTGCAGCAATTAGGATTTTTTTTCACTAATTTTGCCCACAAAAGATATATATACTCTGAGCCAATTTCACATGATAATATACCTAAATTCATGGAGTTCATTGCACAACATCATCGTATTAGAGATAGAAGCACTCATTCTCAACTCCAAGCTGACCTTGTTAAGCATTTATGGAATATGCATGGTAGCTAATAATTTATGAGCTAGAATGTGGAAAGACTTTTGGTGTATTGTACTACTCATAAAAATGTAGTCATATTTAAGATTTCTCTTTTTATTGTTTTAATGGAAATTAATTTCTCGAACCTAAGACTACTATTGAAAATCTTTCATTATCGTACTTTATGATAAGTAACTATATCATTCATTTTATAATTTTCTATAAATTCTATTTTAAATAGAAGGAAATTATTTTTGCCAATCCTTTTAAAAATTATTTCTTAATATAGTCAACATTCAGATTTTTTTTTTTTTTTTGAAAGAAACATAGGAATCATTTTATTAAGCTGAAATATAGCACTCAGCTAGTACAAGAGATTGAACACAATTAGGTACACAATCGATATCCACTAGTTCAGCATCTAAATCCACAGCACTTTGGGATGGTTGATGGGCAACACCATTGAACTCCCGCTTGACATGCTGAATTTTCTATTGAGTATGGCCAATAAGAGTGAAGAAATCAGAAATTAAGCACTGCAGCTTCACAGCAGGGGAAACACCACCCTTAGTAGCTTGAATCACTTGGCTGGAATCACCCTTAAAAATTAAGTAATTGAGTCCTAACTCAAGATAGAAAGATATAGCAGTGATTAAGCCTTTAGTCTCTGCTAACACAGGATCAGTGCAAAAAACCTTCGGCTACATCAAACTAGCTAAGACAGAACCATTGGCATCCCTTATCATCACACCTATGCCAATTCTGTTGGATGCAACACATACAGCCGCATCCCAATTCACTTTCACCTAAGGAGTAGGGGATGGTTCCCATTGAGAAGCAGTCACTGCTGGTGGAGGTGCTGAATCTGCTGACTTAATTCTGGCACAACAGTAATCTGCAACAGCTTTGGCAACATTATCATAAAGCACTTTGGGTGGTTGAAAGAGGCCATCATGGATAAGGGAATTCCGTTGAAACCAAATAAGGCGAGCTAGAGTAGCAAACAATACAAGGTCCTAACTTCATAATCTATCTAGTAGTTGCTGAAAGATAGAAATGAAGTCAGGTGCCAAACAGGTTGCCTTTTGAATTGACTTAGAGCACAAAAGCCAAACATCTTGAGCAAATGGGTAGTGCCATAGAATATGAGCTACTGTTTCCTCTTCATGCATGCAAATGGGACATGATGAATCAATAATAACTCACCTCTTACACAAATTAACTTGAGTAGGTAAGGAACCTGTACATTCAGATTAAAAACCTTGTTAATAGCCAATATTGTTATTAGATTAATAGCCAAAAGACATCAATACCTTGAGAGAAGAAACTATTGCACCTCTAGCCTGTCCAAAATCACACAAGACGATATTTAAGTGGTTCAACAACTTGCCTACGTCCACTGGAGCCAAAATTCACTGAGTTTGTATTAGATTACAAACACTCAATAATTTCTCTCTCACGTCCTCTCTTTCTCTAATTTTTTTCCCACTTATCTTACATATTAGAACTCTCCTATTTATAGGAGAAGTTCCCCTAAACAAGTTGCTAACTATCAACTGTAATTGATGGCTAACCTCCAGCTGCAGCAGCTATAGTTGAAAATCAACGTATAGGACGATGCTACAGCAGCTATCAAATGTGCTCATTCTTCAAATGAATGCAGCTTCTTTGACACGAGAGACTTCCACTATCGAATGCGCTCTAATGCACTCGAGGGTGCTTAACAGTGTACAATATTGATCAAGTCTAAACAGTGTTGGAACTTGATCCCTGTAACGACTTTCGTCAACATATTTACTGGATTATCTTCAGTGTCAATCTTCTGAAGTTTGATGTCCTCTTCTTCTAATATTTCACGTATAAAGTGAAATCGGACATCTATGTGTTTGTTCGTGAGTGCTACACTTGATTCTTGGCCAAATCAATTGCACTTTGACTGTCTCAATAAACAGTAACCTCTTGCTATTTAAAGCCCAAGTCTATTACCAGTCCCTGTAACCAAATGTTTTGTCTGTGGATGATAGTGCCATTGTAGATTGTAAATTTGATCGCTAACTAATTGGTCCTCTAGCCATAGTGAACACATCCAGTTGTTGATCGGCATCTGTCAAGATCACCTGCATAGTCTGAGTCAAGATATCCAGTTACTAGACTATCTTTACTCTTCTTGAACTTCAAACCAATATCTACGGTCCCTAAAATATACGGTAGAATCGATTTAGCCGCATGCCAATGAGCCTTTCCAGGATTATGCATATAGCGACTAATTAAGCTAACAGTCTGGGAGATATCAGATCGTATACACACCATGGCATACATTAAGCTTCCAACAATATTTGCATATGGGAAATTCCTCATGTAGTCCCGCTCTTCATCATCTTTAGGAGACTACAATGCACTGAGCTTGAAATATGGGACCATAGGAGCACTGAGCTTGCAATGCACTGATGTTGAAGCATTGCAGTATTCTCTTCAGATACTGCTTCTGAGTAAGGTGAACTGTACCTTTCACCCTATCTCTGCTTATCTCCATCCCCAAATCTTTCATTTCAAACTCATGACTCAACTGAGTTTTTAAATGATTTATCCCCCCTTGCTTTTACATGCAATTAACATATCATCTACATATAAAAGCAAATAAATGAAAGATCCATTTGTAAGTTTTCTAAAATAACACGTGATCATATTGGCAACAAGTGTATTTCAAATCCATCATAAAGCGGTCAAAATGCTTGTACCATTGTCGAGGTGACTGCTTCAAGCCATAGAGTGACTTCTTCAGACTGTAGATCCAATTTTCTTTTCCAGTTTCTTTAAAACCTTCTGGTTGAGACAGATAAATCTCCTCTTCCAGATCACCATGTAAGAAAGCTGTCTTCACATCAAGCTGTGCTAACTCAATATCATATTGTGCAACCAAAGTTAGAAATATCCAAATGGATGAATGCTTCACAACAGGAGAAAAGACTTCACTGTAGTCAATTCTCTCTATCTGAGAGTAGCCCTTGGCTACTAATCTAGCTTTGTATAGTACTCCATTTTTAGCAGCTTGATCATCTTTCTGATTAAAGATCCACTTACAGCCAATTGACTTCTTTCCTTGTGGAAGCGGCACAAGCTCCCAAGTCTGGTTCTGGTGAAGAGACTGCATCTCCTCATTCATCGCCTTTGTCCATTCAACTTGTTCACTAGACTGTATGGCTTCTCTGTAAGTGGTTGGGATCTCACCCCCTTCAGCTGGTAGTGCATATGTCACGTAGTCTACAAAACGTGTCGGTACACATTTCTCTCGTCTCGGCCTATTGGTTGCTATTGATTCTGGTTCATGTGGAGGTACTATGACTGGACTATCAACCTTATCTTGTCCATGCTCTCCTGAATCCTTTGAAGTAGTAAACTACACATTCTACTAATCATCTGGTGTTTCACCATCATGGCTGCCTTCATTGGAATCTTTATGCTTATGTAACTTAAGCATCTCAGATTCGTTGAATGTAACATTTCTACTGATGATTACCTTGTTAGACTCTATACACCAGAGTCTATACCCTTTTACACCAGTACTAAAGCCTAAGAATTTTCTTTCTTGGCTCTAGGATTAAGCTTACTTTCTTTAGCATGATAGTAAGCAAGACATCCAAAAACGTGTAAAGAGTCATAATCAGTAGCATATGTACCTTTCCACATTTCAATAGGTGTCTTCCCGTCATTGGCAGCTGCAGGTAGTCGGTTGATAAGGTGGCAGGCATATGTCACAGCTTCAGCCCAAAATTGTTTACTGAATCCAGCATCCAGTAACATACATCGCACTTTCTCTAGTAAAGTACGATCCATCTGTTCTGCTACGGTGTACCTTGTACCATGAAGTGTCTGACAATTCCTTCTCTCCGGCATACTTCCATGAAGGGATTTGAAGTGTACTCACCTCCATTATCAGATCTAAACTGCGTGATTTTTCTGTCAGTCTGAGTCTCAATCATTTTCTTCCAATCAAAGAAGATTTTCAGCACTTCATCTTTATTCTTCATACACCCACACACGACGAGAATAATCATCTACAAAAGTTACAAACCAATACTTACCTCCCAAGATGCATTTTTGGTAGGTCCCCAAATATCAGAGTGTACGTAGTCAAGTATCCCCTGTGTATTGTATACAGCGGTTCCAAACTTGATCCACCTCTGCTTCCCTAATACACAGTGCTCACAAAAAGATAATTTACCAGTCTTGGCACCTTTGACTAAGTTTTGCTTCACTAGTGTTTGCAAAGCCTTTTCTCCAGCTTGTGTCATACGCATATGCCAAAGACTGGTGTCAGCATCAATCTCATCTAGCTTCTCATAGCATGTGGAAGCTCTTCCATCAATAGTACTTCATTGCAAGAAGTACAAATTTCCTTGCCTCAAACCCTTCATAGCCACCTGAACTCTCATTACTATTTTGAGAGTTCCGTCTTCAATGGTGATTCTGAATCCTTTTAAATCCAGAGATTCAAGTGAGATGAGATTCTTCCGCAAGTCCGGAACGTACTGAACTTCTGTTAGAGTCTTGATGCTGCCATCATGCAGCTTTAACCGAATGCTACCTATTCCCTAAGTCTTACAGGCATTGTCATTGCCCATAAGTACTGCTCCACCCTTAATCTTTGTAAAGTCAGTAAACCAGTCCCGATTGGGACACATGTGATAGGTACATTTGGAATCCATAGTCCATTCATTGGAATGACAAATGGATGATGAACTTGTCAAGGCAAAATCTGAATCGTCATCTATGGCCACGACATTGTCTGTGGTGGGTTGATTCTGCTGTTGTCCCTTCAGCTTGGGACAATCCTTCTTCCAATGTCCTTTGTTGCGACAAAAGGAATGCTCATCTCTGGCGAGTTTTCTCCCGACTGATGAACCACGTGATGTGGCCCTGGTTTTCGATTGAAATCCTTTCTTTCCAGGATACCTTGACTGTGGTCTCCCCCTTGCTGTTAACGCTTCACTTAATGTACCTAGTTGTACCCGCTTATCTTTTCTGCGATACTCATTGCTAATTAAAGAACTAGATCCATCGTTAAAACTAATATTTTCCTTCCCATACAGTAATGTAGTAATTAAATGCTCATATGTATCAGGCAAGGATTTTAACAAAAGTAAAGTTTTATCTTCATCTTGGATTTCAACATCCAAGTTTAATAAATCAGCAAGAATCTGATTGTAACTATTTAGATGTTCAGACATAGCGAAACTGGAATCTGAAGAGCTTTTTCTTCAAGTGCAAACAGCTCTCAATGCTCTTCTTCATGAACTTATCTTCCAATTTCTGCCAAAGTTTCCTTGCATTTGTCTCTCTCATAACAAAATATTTATGTTCTTTGGTAAGACATAACCGGATTGTACTACAAGCTTGGGTATTAAGCTTCCTTCAATCCTTTCCAATCGTATCATTTGGCTTTCTTCTAATGCAATATCCAACTCTTGTTGGATCAAAACATCCATAATTTCGCACTATCACATGTCGAAGTTGTTTGTTCCATCGAACTTCTCAACTTCTAACTTAACATTTGACACTGTGGACCAATGCCCAGAGCTATTAGCATTTCTAGACCTCCTATCTATTCCAGATCCTTCCATATGAATTTAGAAAATTCAGTCAATAAATTTCAAAATTCTAACCCTACGGATGAGTCTGAAATGATCCAAATAGTTGAAAAATACTATTTGATCGTTGAAATCGGACTCCAAATGGCTTAGATCAAGCCCAAAAGAGATCTGGAAAAACGAACAGTCTTGATCGTCTGGTGCGTGAGATGCACGCACTGCAGCAGGGCGACTTGGGGGTGCTTGGGCGCATGGAGTATACACGCTGAGAGCCTCTAGGTCGCGGGGAGCACGTTTCCTTCACGCATCTTCAACCTCTTGGCGCGTGGCGGCTCGTGTCTGCGCGTGGGAGCGTGCGTCTCAGTCATCTTCAACCTCTAGGTGGGAGTGAGGCACGCAGACTCACTCTCTAGCTTCTAAGGGCGCGTGTGAGCTCCTCTAACCTCTGTTTTTTATTCCGTTTGTGGCAACGGATTCATCTTGACGTGAGAAACACCCTAGACTTGTCAAAAGTTGATTTCGATCAACTTGATTTTTGGACAGTACAAACCAAAGCTCTAATACCAATTGTTACTCCTCTAGCCTGTCCAAAAGCACACAAGATGATATTTAAGTGGTTTAGCAACTTGCCTACGTCTATTGGAGCTAAAATTCACTGAGTTTGTATTAGATTACAAGCACTCAATAATTTCTCTCTCCCGTCCTCTCTTTCTATAATTTTTCCCACTTCTCTTGCATATCAGAACTCTCCTATTTATAGAAGAAGTTCCCCTAAATAAGTTGCTAACTATCAACAGTAATTGATGGCTAACCTTTAGCTGCAGCAGCTATAGTCTCAACGTACGGTGCTGTAGGACAGTGCATGTGATAACAAATGTTTAGTTATTGCATTCACACTTAGGTGGTTTGTCCAACAAAAACTGAAGGGAGAAGGGGTCTTACCTGGAAACGACATCGCGAGGGTCTTCTAGGCTTGGTTCATGGGCTTGGCTGATGATAGAATTCACATATCTTCTTCCTCTAAATTTGTTTTAAGATCTGACTTTGAGTTTCGGAGGCTTCCCCATTGGGATCACCCAGTTTTCTTTTGAGTACAAGTTTCACCCGATGGCGAGAAATTGGTTGTAGAATCAATTCCCATCTTGGTAATTTTACTTGAGACAAGCTTTGGCAATTAAAAAAAATTAGAATCAATTCTCAAATTCATTAATCACAAAGATCGATTTGCTGTCTCTACAAGATCCCATATGTAATCGTTTTGCAATTAACCAAAGCCAGCAATTTTTTTCTTCAATATTGAAAATAAAGATTTGTCCCTTTTTATTGAATGGTGAAGAAAAAGACGTTTAAGAAAAGACTTTGAATGAAGTTAGACCAAGATATTCTCACAATGGTTACAAAATCATAAAAAGATAATACAATAGAAACTAGAACATATTCTCTAGTAACAGTACAAAGCAAAGGTAATATAGTAGTCTTATCAAACTGCTGTCACATTCATGTAAGTTATTGAAAAAAATGAAATCATTGACTGAATTGATGCTCCGGCGATGGCAAATGTAAAGCCTTTACGCTCAATTTATCCCTCTTGATTTGCATAAGATGATCATAGACGCACCATGCAAAACTAAGGAAATGAGCTCCATTCATTCCCTCATTGTAGCGACCCCAGTACGTATAATGATATGTGACATGATACCATGCCGATGCTTTTGCTTTTGCTTTTGCATTATCAGTATTGTCTGCATCACTTCCCTCGTTGAACCAGGTCCTGGCTTCCATTCTTAACAGCTTTACAGCATATTTAATTGCATCCAGATCAATCTTCCCATCAAAATGTTTTGACATTTTCAAAATATTGCCACTGAGAATTTCAGCTTCAGTTTTGATCCCGTAATAATCCATCAAGTTCCCCAACTTGTAATCATACTCACTTTTGTTTCTGAAAGCATCACTGAGGAAGTCCTCAAAGCCGTCTACTTCCATGTCAGGGTCATAATGCAGCTTTGCTGATTCCAAAGTGAAGGCTTTCACAGAACTTGTGTGCGGTGCAATGGCTTTTACTTCTTGAAAAAGCTTTCCGATAACAGATCTCGATCTGTAGGTACGTTTATTAGGCTTTTCCATGAAATCAGGATACTCTTTGATGTATAGATGAGGAGGTATTTCGGCTGCAATACCAGTTTTTGGGAAGTTGATGGCGATTGAGTATAGCTTGGCAAGCTCTATACATTCATGGCTCATTACCCTATGGGGCACCCTGTCTGCAAAAACGGTGTGGACCGTTCTAATGATTCCTAAGTTGTCTTTGATCATATGGTTAGTGAAATACTCCTCTACTTCCTGCATGACAACAATTAGAGGCTTTTATATGTTAGGTATGGAAAAAAGTTCGTGTAGAAGGGCATGGAAATGTGAGATAAGATACCTTTATTGTAACATCATGATCAATTTGCGTGGTTGGTGATGCAATATATTCCATTGGCTGAACTTGAAGAGGAGGAATAAGATCATGGTCCCAAGAGACAAAGTACATGTCTCCGTCCAAATTACTTCCCGAAGATTCATTTGGATGAGGTCTGAACACAATCATTTTCAAATCATGTTAGAAATTATGCTGAATGTGACTTTTGAATAGTTGCATGGCTAAGGCAAGTGAGCAAAAAAGAGAAAAAAGAAGCAATGGACCAAGCACGCCAACCGTTTTGGAATCTTTTCAAGTCATAAGCAGAGGAAAACATGACAAAGCAAAGTAAAAACAGAGTTTAGTCTGAATCTAGTATGTCCAAAAATCGCATATTTTACATTACAATTTAAATAGACAATTTAAATTTATGGTATTTTACCATATATATTGCAGATTCTACTCAAGGATAATAGGTCTCGTTGTTTTACCTATCGATTACATTAGATCTCTATACAGACATTATAACAAGATAAAAAGGCAGTCATGAATATATTAATAGGATGTGATGAATTTTATGTCGCTATAGGATTATTTGTAAACTCTGGTGCAAGTTAGTGCACATATTAATAGGATTCCATGCTTTAGAATTACCAACTATTGCATTTTGAAAACTTACCTCTTTCCCTTTTGTGGAAAAACAACACAATCCACCATGTGGTGTAGAGCTGGCACATTAACAGCTTTCAGGACTCTCACATCTCCTGGGTGTAGAGGACGGTTTCTAGCAATAACCACCTCACCTTCAAGGACGTAGTTATTTGGGTTTGAACTGCTGGTAGTAAACATATGGGATGACTGGTTAGAAAGCTGTCTACTAAAGCGAGAAATTTGCAGAAAGACTTGACCATATTCCAATGTTCTGGTTTCATCTAGGCATCCCATCATATATCTTCCATTCGGAACAAAAATTTCAGTTCTAAACCTCAAGTCCATCAACTTAGATGCATGGAATGCTTGAAGCATCATTGAAAGAAACGGTTCTGCATCTGGCTTATAATCACATACAAGCATGTCCTTCAAAACTTTTGTGATGTCTTCTGAAAACATCATCTCCAATGCCTCTTGTGCTCTCAACGGATTTGTTAACATGGCATTAAGTAGATCTATAGCCTCTCTTTGCCTTTTTTGAAAAACTTCATCCTTCACTCCAAGGTTAGACAAAAGAGTGATTATCTGGCGATTTAGAAAACAAGGCTGAAAGTTGCTCCATGCCACAACACTGAGTTTTGTGTCAAGCGATTTGTATCTGAACATGCTCTTTCTCAATGACAACTTCACCGATGATGTCGGATCAACAGCCACCACACCTCTGTACCCACCATATCGAATTTGAAATGCTGATGGAACAAAGTTGCAGCCTAACTTTGTTGCCACTTTGCAAGCCAATTCTTCAGATACCTTCCCAACGCCATCTGAGAAACAGTATTCGGCTTCCCAGCGATTAACTTCTATATCGGGAATAACTTCAATTTCATCTCTACCAACACTGGTAGTTTCTCTAGACTCGCAAACAGATTGGCTGAGTCCGGAAACATATTTTGCCACATCTCTGATATCTTGAAAATCACCCATCCACTCTCTAATATCTGCTGCAGTCAAACCAGGTCTTGAAGCAAACATCCAAACAGAATTATCCCGTGCATGATTGGATGAAAGGGCAAGAAATTCAAACTTCTTATCACCAATAACTATGCCATTTCTTAAAGTGGATATTATCCTCTCATAAACTCTTGTTCGCTTGCCCTCATTTGTAGAAGATGCTCGTAAAGATAAAGCTATTGATCGAAGTTTATCCAAATACTCATCAACAAAAGAAACACGCAGAAAATTATCAATATCTTCAGGATAATTGCGCAAGACCCTGTTGGAGAGATTCACCCCTGGACCAAAGAAGTAGATTTTAGATGGAGTAATTTGAACCCTGCGTACGTATACGAGCCCATCATCCAAAGAAATAGCAGCAGTTCTAGGAAGTCCTGAGGATGTGGCATATCCATTGTACTGCTCCTTGAGCCATTTCACAGGTTCATAGCAGCAATCTTTTAGATGAAAGAGTTTGTCCAGGGCAAATTCTATGTGCTCAACTTTGATTCTCTTAGGATCGACCAACCGATAAAAATCATCATCAATTGCTGGCCCAGGAACACACCCATGCTGAATTAAGCAGTTGATCTTAAATAAGATATTATATGGCAGCTCAAAGCCTGTGGGTGGATTCACAATGGGCACAGGACCTGAACTGCATGAGAAAGGAGAACCTTCCATCAATTCAAGTTGGTCTTCATTTTCTTTATAATGGACAAAATCAAGGTGTAATTCCGGAAGCCGGAGCTTATTTGGAAGCTCCAAACATAGAGCATAAGATTGGCCAATGCAGCCGGATGGAGTGAAATCAACTCCTCGCATCCACTCAAAACGTTGACCATCAGATACATCTTTCTCAAAAATCCTTGGAGATCCAAGTAACTAGCAATACAAACAAGAACTCATTTAGTGAAAAAAGTAAAAGTAGCAATTTCAACACAAAAATGATTAAATTTTTCACCAGCTAACCTGGATGAGAAGAAACTTTGTTGCTTGACCACGTGAAGGATATAGCTCAATCTTCAAAATGTTCTCATAAGAGATTTCAAACTTGTACTCTACGGAAAGATGGGAAAAAAAGAAATACAATCTTCTCATCTTGAAATCAAATTTCCCAAAGACACCTTCCTGCTTCCAGAGCACAGAAAAATTATCCCTCGAAACCAGATTTCCAAAGCGCAGCACTACATTATCCATGGTGTATGGAAAGGTCCTTGGCTCTGGTACAATATTCAAGTTTGTGTCCCAAGCTTTAACTGTAGTTTCAGTATGGACAATAGTTTGGGAAAATAAATAACAGACTTTAGAACTTGAATGCTTCATTGAAAAAAAAAAAAATTCTGCACTTTATTTTGCCTATCGTTCCTCCAAGGCGTTGTTTGAGTTTCGTGGCTTGGTGCAAACCCCCCCCTTGGGCGGTTCAAGTTAAATACTGATGGTAATAGCCTTGGGAATCCTGGGCCGTCTGGAGCTGGTGGTATTATCAGAGATAATAATGGGAATTTAATTCATGCTTTTGCCTCCCCTCTTGGCACTAGTTCGAATAATAGAGCTGAATTATTAGCCCTGCTGTATGGCCTTAAAGCTGGTAAAGCTTTGAGAATTGGTTACGTGGATATTGAAATGGATTCACAAGTGGTGGTTTCGTGGTGGAATAAACGGAGGTGTGGGATTTGGTACCTTGAGGATTTTTGGGATGAGATTCTCTGTCTTTTGGAGCCAATGGAGTGTTCAGTTTGTCATGTCTTCAGAGAGGGCAATAAAGTTGCTGATTGGCTTGCAAAGTATGGTGTGCTTGGTCATCATATGGTGCAGAATTTGATTGGGGAAATGCCGAGGCTGCTGAAAGGTTTAATCCGTTTGGACAAGCTGGGCCTCCCCTCTTTACATTGTAGCTAGGCTCGTTTGCTTTTGTTGTTTCTTTTAATTGGTTGTTTTTGTTGCTTTCTCTAGGATTGTTGTGTTATGTTTTAGGCTTGTTAGAATTTCTTGTTTTGCAGGTTTGTTTTTTCTTTGGCTTGTTTTGGCACTTGGTTTTGGGTTAGTGTTTAAGCGCTTTACATTGTAAGCCTCCAAGTGTCTTGATATTACCATGATATTCTTCCGCCATAAGTGAGAGCTTATTAATAAACTTGGGACGAGACTGCTATGTGTGTGACTACCAGCTCTTCTTTATTAAAAGAAATAAAAAATAAAAATAAAAATAAAAACTATAATGCCCCAATAGAATATTCAAACCTTATAAAAAGCTCAATTGAAATCTTCTAAAAAGCAAGAACTTCGCATTTTCAAACAATGTGGAATCTCATACAATATGTACCTTTATATTTATCATATGGGATATCATAATCTTTCTCCCTTAAATTTCCGACGTTCTCGTAAAGCTTAAAATACTTATCCCTCATAATCCATGCCTATTTTAAACTTTGATTGTTTTTTAAGTCACACCTAATATTTCAAAATCCTAACTTTCCAATATCCCTCGCCCCAGTAACTTTCCAAAATCCTTGTGTCGATTTCCATAAATGAGTTCAAACCTAAAAGTATGAATCTCAACAAAGGAATTACAAGCCTAATAATTCCTCTTTTTTTTTTAAACTAAACTTCGCATATAATTATAAAAAGAACTCTCAATATAACACTTCAACCCCTAATAATAGTAAGATCAAATGCTCCAAGGTTAAGTCGTAAGTGAGCTCAATTAATGACTAATTCCAGAATCCTCACAAAGTCTACTTTCAAACCATCAAGGTTCTAAAATTCATGCTTCCATTATTATACACACTGACCAACCAAAACACCTAAGGCTAGGGTCTCATGGATATGAATTATTGGGTCTAATATCTTTCAATGCCTATTCGCGCAATTCTTACCAGGCTTGTAATTATAGACTACCCACCGTTGTGCTAACTATGTGGTCTATGTCATCCTTTGGAAAATCATGCACATTCTCTTCAACCCAACTTCAATATTCTAAGCTATAAAACTTAGTAAAATTCCATAAAAAAAATTAAAAAAAAAATAAATAAATAAAAAAAAAAAAAAAGAAAGAAAGAAAAAAGAAAGAAAAAAAGAGAATGGTTAACCCCAACTCAACTAAAGCCATTGCTTTCAAGGAGAAAAGGAGTAGAGTACCTTTGATAGCATTGTTGTCGTCCTCAACATCTCCAGGTGTCAAGGCAAACACTCTAGCCGGTCCCATTCTATGCTGATTGTTTCCCTGAATCATCTGTCGAGGTCTTGGAGGTGGGTTTTGCTTATTGTTGTCTTCAAATAGTAATGGGCATTCTCTAATGAAGTGCCCAGTCTTACCGCATCGAAAGCACGACTCCACACCTCTTTTGCACTCTCCCATGAATGCATGGTTACAAAACTTATAGAAGTTATATGGTTGATTTCCATGTATTTGCCTTTGACTTGAGCTGCTTCCCTCATTTCTCTTCTTCCATGGCCTTTGATCCATACTAGCGAATCCTTGTGGAGTAGCTATCTTTCTCTGTTCTTGCAACTCAGCACTTCTCTTAAGATTTTGCTCAACCAACATTGCCTTATGCACTAACTCTGAAAAACTCTGAATCTGTAGGACCATCACCCATTCATATATCTTCTAATTCAAACCCTCCTCAAACTTCCTAGCCTTCTTCTCCTCATCAGGAATCAAGTATGAGGCAAAGCGTGATAATTCCACAAATCTTATAGCATACTGGTGCACAGTCATGGTCCCCTGCACTAAGTTGGTGAACTCTCGAGATCTAGCTTCCGTGTCTACTTTAGGGAAGAAATGGTCAAAGAAATTCTGCTTAAAGTGAGGCCAGCTAATTGCTCCTATCCCCTCAGCTTCCCTAATGGCTTTCTCATAATTCCACCACCTCTTAGCTTCTCCAGTCAATTTAAAGGCCGCAAATCGTAGTTTCTGCCGATCTGTGCACTCTAGGACACTAAATATCTCCTCCATGCCTTGAATCCAATCATCTGTTGCGTTTGAATCTCCTCTTCCATCAAATGTGGGAGGATGTGTATGATTAAATTGCTCAAATTGTTGGTTTCATTCAAATACTCAAGGTTTCGAACTCAACAACGTGATGACATCCTGTAAGCTTAAGTTTGGTTAATTGTTCAAAGGAAAATATATATATATATATATGTGTGTGTGTGTGTATAAACAAAAATATAAATACCAATTAAAAATTTAAAACAAGTTCAAAATTTTTCTTGTTTTACCCATTCTAACCATATCTTTAACCAACTCATATAATCCATCTTCAACTATAATCGTAAACCTGATGTCACTTTAAACTCTCGTACGTCTTTAGAATCTAAACCTCAATAGTTATGAATTTAATCCTTAACATTTGTAAATCTAAAACCTCAAAAATTTAAACCTTAAATCTTATAAAGATTATTTTCATATAGTCCACAAAGTAAGCCTACCAGATCTAAAATCCCAAATATCCTAAAAATCATTTCTTAAAATCTACAAAACCTCAGATCCCATCAAAATGATATTTAAAGTATGCAAAATTCCTAAACCTCATATTCCCAAAACTCAATCATAAAGTTTGCAAAATCTCAAACCCTAAATATCCACATAATCATATCTTATAGTCCTCAAATTTCTACACCTCTAATCTGAAAGTTACTTCCTAAAACCCACAGATATACAAATATCATATATTTATAGTCTGTAGAATCTCAAACATGTCTCTGATACCAACTATAACACTTCAATGGAAGGCCCAAACCACGTGACCTATATTTTAAAATGACTAGTCAATGATACAATTAGAATCCTATTGGAACCTTATAAAAAACAAAAACTTCTCCATCCCAAAGAATTTGGGATTCCATACACCACCTACTCTTATCTTATTGTGTATCACACAAATAGATTCAACTAAAAAAACTAGAGCACATGCAAATGACAATTAGATACGTATTACTGCATTTGAAAGAAACTAAATCTCAAAAACATCATAATCCAGGGCCGGCTCAATGGTAAGGCCAGTTAGACCATTGCCTAAGGCCCCCATCCTATTTAAGGCCCCCAAAATTAAAAATGATGTGTTTTTCTATGTTCTTTTCTTTTTTTTAAAAAAAAAATATATTTCATTATATAAAATTTTAAAGAACTTTTTTATTTTCCAATATGTGCAAGACCCCATAATACTAAATTTAATATTTAATAAAATGAATTATTTATATTTTAAATAATTTTTTAAGATCTTGCTAAATTCATAAGGTGCTAAATTTGCATTGAGACCTCATTTTAAGTTGTAGTTTTCAATATAAATACAAACAAACTTTATTTAATGATTTTAAATAAAATCTCACTTTATTGAAAATTTTATAAATATTTCATATAATAATTTATATTTTATTGTATTATAATTACGAATGACTAATTTAAATTTTATCTTACACCTCAATTTGTATTGAGCCGCCCTGCCATAATCCAAAACCAAAAGGACAATTCAAGCCAATCTGAAAATAACAACATCCAGATTTCACAGCAAAATATATACTCAAAACCATCAGGCTGACAAAAGGCTTCAATGATACATTATCTACGAGAGGGGAAGAACAAGTGTTGCTGAGAGAAATGGAAGGAGTGAAATGTAGAGAGAAAGAGATCACAGAGACTGACCACATGAGAGGAAAGCACTGAGTGTAGAATTGGTGGCGTGGAAAAAACCCAAGGCTCGTGAGCAAACTATATATGGATGAGAGCAAAGAGGTAGCAGTCTCAGGCGCCGAAAGATGAATGTTAGCAAACTATACCCAGCCGAAGTACTGTACTCGAGCTGACGCAGGCATAGGCTGAGGAGCCCAGTTCACTCTAAGTGATAACTGGCAGCATGTGATTGCATTGAAAGGGAAGGAACATTAATTTATTGACGAGTGTAATTGCTTTATAACACTTGTTTACCAAGTTCGCGAATGAAAACGTTGTTTAATGTCACGTTCCATACCCTTTATTGCTTGGGTCCCAAATCTGGGAAAACGATTGGGCACTCGGACTTTCTGAGCCTTCTTTACGAAGTTAACGCGTTGGTGGGGCTTATGGAAATGATCTTTTTAGTGGCTATTGTCTGTGTCTTTCGTTACCCATGATTCCTTTCTTACTCCCTAAGCTGGGACGTTGGACAAAAAAGGAATAATGATAGAAAAACTGAAAACTTGGGCAACGATGATATAATATACACAAAAATGTCTATTTTCAATTTTATTTATTTATGTTTTTAATGAAAAATGCTATTTAGCTCCCTTAATATTACCACTAGAGTATTTTAACTTCTTTTAATTTTATATTTTTTACTTAGTGATTAAGGAAGTGGCTAACAATTCTATTGATTTGAAGGGTACTGTTAATGTTATGTTTCGTACACCTTTGGACTAGGCCTTCAGTAGCTCAGGTCTTTAGCCTTGGGCCTGCGGACACAAAGAAAACACCATAAGATAGGAGACGTGGTGGTGACCGGGGAGCTTTCGATGCCAAAATCAGTGTCTTCTTGTAGCAAAGAATAGGACAGTAAAGAATTTCGACTGTCTAGAGAGAGCTGATACCTAGGAGTCACCCCCTTTATACTTGGTCCCTAGGATTAAATGCTCATGCCCTATGTCAGAGTGTGGTGTCCCCTCCACAATTCCTTCCACCATGCTCATCTAGTGAGGTGTGGCTCTTTAGTGTGTATTTAATAGGGTATGGCTCTTTGCCTCATTCTACCAAGAGATATGTGCCGCCAGACTCTTTCTTTTCCTCCCGTCAGAGGATCGAGGGCTCCCTAAGATCTGCGCCCACACGTCCCCTCAAGGTTAGCCAAGGCTTCAGTTCCGGCGAGGTGGTGTACTCCTCCCTCCTTCATGCAAGCATGGACTTCCCACACTTCCAAGGCTATCCACCAACCTCCGCTTGGGGCCAAGAACCCATTGGACAGGCTGATGGATCGCTCGATCGGCCTAGGCCTTTCACAATATTGGGCTCAGACTCTAGGCCCTAGGCTCAGGAGAAAAGCCCCTAACAATTACCCCAACAATTCTTACCAAACTAGTCTAGTGGGAATTTCTCTTTGCCCTAGCCCATTTGCCCTCACACGTGGTTGGCTGTTATGGCTCTCCTCTACATAATCGGGGGCGTGTTCACTTCTCGACTTTATTGATTAAAGACACTCAATTTGAATTTTCAAATAAATGCTTGCATGCTTTTGAAACTTTGAAAAAGAAATTAATTTCAGCACCTATAATTGTGTTACCAGATTGAAATTTACCATTTGAATTAATATGTGATGCTAGTGACTATGCTACTGGGGCTATTTTGGGGTTGAGAAAAGATAAAATTCTTCATGTTATTTATTATGCAAGTAGGACTTTAACAGAAGCGTGCCCAACTTAATTATGCCACTAATGAAAAAGAACTATTAGCAGTGATATTTGCCTTTGACAAATTTTGTTCTTATTTCATATGGTCGAAAGTAGTTGTCTACACTAATCACTCCACTTTGAAATACTTGCTGGCAAAGAGGGATGTCAAACCGAGACTATTAAGATGGATTTTGCTCTTACAAGAGTTCGATTTGAAAATAAAAAATAAGAAAGGTACCGAGAATGTAATTGCTGACCACTTATCTCATCTTGAGCTTAAAGAGGCGGCTGGTGAGGAGAAATTTACAATTAATGAGACCTTCTCGGATCAACAATTGATGGTTATACAAGTAGTTCCATGGTATGCCAACATGGTAAATTATTTGGTGTCAAGAATTTTACCGGCCAAGATGACATATCAACAAAAGAAGAAGTTCTTCTCCAACTTGAAATATTATTTTTGGGAGGAACCTTTTCTATACCAATACTGCGCCGACCAAATAATCAGGAGATGTGTACCCTACGAGGAGATGGAGAGCATACTCAAACACTGCCACTCATTAGAAGCAGGTGACCACTTTGGTGGAGCAAAAACGACAGCAAAAGTTCTACAATGTAGCTTTTATTAGCTGACTATTTTTAAAAACTTTTTTAATTTTGTTAATTTATGTGATCATTGTCAAAGAGTTGGCAATATTTCAAGGAAACATGAGATGCCTTTAAACAATATTTTAGGGATTGAATTATTTGATGTTTGGGGTATAGATTTCATGGGTCCTTTTCCATCCTCATATTCTAATAAATTTATTTTGGTGGCTGTAGATTAGTCTCTAGATGAGTGAAAGCAGTTGCCTTGCTGACCAACGATTTGAGGGTTGTAGTGAATTCCCTGTGGAAGAACATTTTTTCCCAATTGGGCACTCTAAGGGCCATAATCAGTGACAATAGGAAACATTTTTGCAATTATCAATTTGAAGCGCGAAGCACCAATCGAGATGTCCCTTATCCGATCAGGATGTCGCCTCATCGGCTCATTTATAGAAAAGCTTGTCATATGCCCGTGGAGCTAGAACACAGAGCCTATTGGGCAACGAGGACATTGAACTTTGATTTACAAGTGCTGGCGAGAACAAAATATTGCAAATCAACAAGATAGATGAGTTCCACAATGATGCTTAGGAGAATGCTCAAATTCACAAAGATAAAACTAAAAGATGGCATGATAAGCATATTCTGAGAAGGCAATTTAAAGTCAGGTAGATAGTTATACTATTTAACTCAAGACTTCAAATCTTCCCAGGAAAGCTACACTCTCGGTGGTCGGGATCATTTGTGGTGACACGTGTCTTTCCCTATGGGATGGTTGAAGTACATCACGAGACAAAAGGAACATTTATAGTAAATTGATAGAGATTAAACCCTATATGGATGGAGACTTTAACTCGAAAAAGTGTTCCATCGATCTCGCCAGCGATAAATGATGAGAGGATAATGTCTGCTATAAACTTTAAAAAAAGCTCTCTTAGGAGGCATACCAAGTTTTTATTTTTTCTGTTTAAGTTTTATTTTTGCTTAATCTTATTCTTTTGCTTTCATCTTGCAGGAACAAAGAAGCCGGGGAGATCTCCAAGGGGTACACGGTTGCACCTTCAAGGAAAATAGAAAAAAAAAAAAAACAAAAAAATTAGGGGAGCATCTCTTACCTTCTCTCATTCTCTTCTTTAGTTTTTCTTCATCTTTCCCATTGAGAACAATGTGATATTTAAGTTTGGGGGAAGGAAATTTAATTTATTTTATTCATTTTGAAATAATAATAATAATAATAATAATAATAATAACAACAACAATAACAATATAGTTTGATGAATAAAAAGCCTATGATAAGAATATGATTGAAATTGATGATAATTCTTAGGAAAAATTCTTTTTGCTTGAGTTGATTTGTTAATCCTTTACTTGATCTCTGCTTAATTTGAGATCTTTATTATTCAATGAATGCTAATCATGATCATTAATTTTTTTGCATACCTAGAGAAATTTTATGTGAATTTTGTTAACTTTTGTTGTCTCACCAAACTCTAGAACTTGTTTGATTACACTCGAGGTGAAATCCTAGACAGAATATTACTGGAGAAATGATTAAGGCATTCTTTGGATTGATTGAGCCTTTCAAGCTTACCTATATATTATCTTTATCCCTCATTACCCCTTTGAGCTTTATTGAATTTAATTTTGGCCTTCTATTTTTCTTTCTTGTAAACCATCATATTCCTTACCCTATTTGAGCTTAAACACTAATTTCCTTACCTTTGAAGAGAACTAAGTAGACACAAAGTCAAAAGAGCATGAAAAGCGAGAGAGGTAGAAGGTCTGCTCATATTATCACAATCATAAGTTTGGGGGTGTCAACAAAGCGACTATGTGTACCGACGAACCAAGGCCGACAAGAGTCATCCGCAAAAGCATTGAAAAAAAATTGGTTTATTTTCAAAAATAAAAAATCCAACTTGCTCGATAATGGGATAAAGAAAGAAATTTTTGGAAGTTTTATAAAGTGATGTATGCTGAGAGATTCACAAGATTGAGAAGAGATGTTTATGTTAGAAGTGAGTATGCTCTATGTGTTTTGTTGGTGTTCAAACTTCAGTTCATGTGCTTTGTTTGAATCCTACCTTTTCTTTGTAGCCATCACACTAGCCTTACATTACAAGCTTAATAAAGACCTATTGATCCCTGGTGATAGTTCTGTTCTATATTAATGGAGAGTAATTTGAAAAATAAACCTAAGGAGTTTTTAGATATCCATTATTTATTTACTTGCTTGCACAAAAGCATCCAGGGTGCCAATGATGAAGTGAGAATAATCAGTTTGCATGAATATAAGGATGGATGATACGGTGGAATTGAGTTTTGAATTAACTTTTGGACTTGATTAATGTTGAATAATTCCTTTGAGTTATAAACTTTAGACAATCTTTGAGGCAATAAATTTTATGGAGTATTTCTCTTTTTCTTTGCTCAAAGGTGAGCAAAGCTTAAGTTTTGGGGTATTTGATAAGTGTGATTTTTATGTGATTTTTATTACTTTTTTATTTATGAAAATTGCCAGTTTTCCTTTAATTCTATTCATTTTATTTTATTTCTATATATTTTTCTTTATTTTCTTGGATTTGAAGGAATGAGAAGATTTAGTACAAAATGAGAACATTTTGGTACAAAAGAAAGGACTACAGATCCAGACCAACGAGAGGCAACAAGATCTGATAAGAGCCGAGAAGATTTGGCGCCTTGTCCCGCGAGGAGCTTTACGACTCAGTAGGTTGGCGAGAGGGGTCTATCATCCCAGTCGGGAGTCTTTCATCTCGATTAGAAACCTTACATCTCGGTCATTGGGCGAGGAGACAAGTTATATTCAGCGCACATGGCATCTACTTGATAGGACCCTCCCGAGCTCCACAAATCAAGCCACATATCAGCAAATCTTCCATTTTAGATAATCCCGTTATTTTTTAGACAATTTTTCTCTTTCGTTAATATTTATCTTTAGAAATTATTTTCCAGATCTTTAGGCTAGATTGTAGCCGTAAATCTCTAATTCCGTTTTGTCAACTTTAATAGCTATTTAATCTTGGATTGTGGGATGAATTGAGAGTTTTTTTAGAGTTTGAGTTTTTGACAATTAATAGGAGTCCAATTGTTAGTTTAGTTTTTATTCTTTATTTTTCTAAGGAGGAGGTAGATCTGGAGAGCAAAGGCGAGAGCCGCATGCTTCATCAACTGACTCCAACGAAGAACACTAGTTTTATTCTTTTTCTTTTCAGTTTTATTTTGAATTAATTTTATTTTCTAGAGCTTTGATGTAGTCTGGCATTAAACACACAATTTATATTCTAAGTTATTTTATTTTCAATATTTCCATGATTGAGTGTTTATTACTTGTTCTTAATGCTTGCAATCTTCTAGCTAATTATTGTTTGATCTATTGAATCACAATAAGACCGAGAAGTGATTTGTGATGAGAGCTCTAGGATTAAACACCATTAGTGAGCGAAAGTAGAAATATTTTATAGTGATTAGTGTGATTTTTAAGAAAAATCCAAAGAACTTAATAATGAGTCTCCAATTAGTTAAATTCACATAGAGATATGGAGTTATTTGTTGGAGATATTTTTAATATTATTCGAGAAAAAATATTGAATAGTTAAGGGATTTTTATCATCAACTTTTAACATTTGAAATTTTATAATGGGGAAGAATAAATTGTGTGGGTGTTGCTAGGTGAAATCAAATGTTCTAGATCTATTCTTATTATCTTTACAATCTTAATTTTAATGCTCTTTCTTTAGTTAATTTAGATAATCTATTCTTTAAATTTTGGTTTTCCAAATAGTAATTAATTTAGTAAATTTCAGTACTCAATAACATAATAAATCTCTGTGGATTTGATATCCGTCTTTACAACACTTTACTACTTGTTACGATTCTATGCACTTGTAGATATTTTCACGCGAACATCAGGCCATGTTGCTATGTATATCAATCATGAATATTTGTCACAAGTTACAACCATCATGTCATGAAATATCTTTTAACTCAAACATGAAATGTTAAGTTTATATCATGGTAATCCCATGAAACAAGACATCATGGTGACCCCATAAGGCAAGATATCATGGTAACCATGAGACAAGACATCATGTATAAGTTTATCTTAGACAAGCTAGCACGCCATGCTTATTAGAGTTATGTTTTTTATAAGCAAGCCCATGTGCATCAAGATACATGTTATGTTTACTATCATGCATGCTTAATTATACTGTTGGTAGCTTAGTAGCATACTTGCTGAGAATTTATAAAATCTTACTATAGTAGTCCTAACTACCATTCTCCCAGAATCATAAATGATGTATTAGTGAATGGTGGAACAATGCACCTCTAACTGGACTATGTCAAATTAGGGGTGGCAACATGTTACACGAACCGTTAACCTAATACGAACACGACACAATAATAGCGGGTTAGGGTTTAGCCTTAACGGGTTTGGGTCAAAACGGGTTGACCCGTTAAGACACGATTGCTTAACGGGTTGATAACGAGTCAACCCGTTTTGACCCGTTATAACCTGTTATGACACGTTAAGAAAATTAAAATTACAATTATACCCTTATACCTAAAAGTAAAATTGTTAGAATTTCAATTTCGATATTTTTATTATTTGAATTGTAGTTAGTTTTATAAATTTATAGATATTATGATTTTAACATTTATATAAAATTATACTAAATTTAATTAAGTCAAACGGGTTAATTTTGAACCTATTCAACCCATTTACATAAACAGTTTGAAATGAGTTGTATTGTGTCATGTTAACCTATTTCGTAATATTCACTAATTGGTCAAAACGGGTTGACACGACACAACCCGTTATGTTAATGGGTCGTGTTAGGGTTTACAATTTTGACACGATAAGTTTAACGGGTCGGGTTAGGGTTGACCTATATAGTATAATATACATACTTTGACACAACACGAACACGACCCATTAATACGATTTGACACCCCTATGTCGAATAGACCAAGAAGAAGCCTTGGGGAGCTTATGGAGTCGATCCTGTAATTTTTGGATATTATTTTGGATATTATTTTGGAGCTGATAGCTGAGCTGTGTGAGCAGCTTGGCATTTAGATTAGATTTCTATTTTCTATAACTATAGAGTTCTGTCTCCAATACTATGCTATTTTGTTTACAGACTAGTTGGATGAATGATGTGACCTTTGTTTATGTGAATATGGATGGAAAGTATTTATGTTTTGGGATTAGCATTCTGGTACAATATTTATTGTTCAAAAAAAGAAAATTGTCTGCCGCATTTATTCCATATTGTTGAAAGCATACTAGGTGCATTGCATTTTAACTATCACAAACAAAGGTATGTAATCTTGTGTTGCATATCCCCGTCTTTCAAGCTTATCAAGTCCTAATAGGAGTTTGGAGCTGTCACACCTATGAGTAAATTGAGTGTTAAAGAAAAACATATATGGGGGCCACACAAAATCATGGCACATTTTTTAGAAAAAAGGACAAAGCCTTAATTTTATTGATATACCCCCACTTATGACAAATGAATACCATGATAACAAACTAAATCAACAATACAATAATGGTAAACCTAGTCTGTCAACAATTAGACTACCAAGAAATTTTCTATAGGCAGTAGTATGTCAACAATTAGAATACCAAAAACTTGCCACTTCGGCCTTTAGCCCCTCCTTTATTAAGAGGTTTGCAACTTTATTAACCTTCCTAAAGACGGGCATAAATAAATAACCAGGTCTCGATCGAGTTGGCATATCCTCTCCCATTCGTCCATTACTGCCCAATAAACCTCACCCTTTCCATGCCACTAATTTGTAATAATCCTTGAGTTGTATTCAATCATCACCATCGAAAGTTTCATTTTCAAGCACATCTTCACACCATCCAAGCATGCTTTGACTTATGCCCTCATATTAGTTCCATAACTTTGGCATCGTGTTCCTCATGAAAATCTAGGCGAGGATCCATTGTTTTAATGATCCTGACCAATTAGTTACAACCAAGAGAGAATTGAAGTAGGCTTGTGATTTTTTAGAGAGAAGTACCCATGTAAGATGTTTAATTCATGTAATTGTAGTCAAATTTAAGTAGAACACGTGGTGAAAATATTAACGCTGAAGTACCCAAATGTCAAACTTTCTAGAAGAAAGGCTTCTCTCCCTTCATTAAAACTTCAAAATATGACATAATCCAGAATACGTAAGTTTAGTCGCCATAAGGTGGCAGATTGGTTACAAATAGTTGCCAAACTTAGTTCTGTACATCCAAACGGAAGGCACAAGGTAGCTACATCAGATACTAGTACTAAGGTGGATACTAGTCTATGTAATCAAGACTTGAGCAAAATTTACTCCTTTCTCTTGCGTACGTCATGCCATGTAACATATTGATCATAATTTAGGTAGTTATTTATTATTATTATTATATATATATAATATTGGATACTTAATTATTAAATATTTTATAAATATTTTAATTGAAATTAATATTAATGTGATCATTTCACTATTAATAACTAAACGTGATAAAATAATCAGTTAAGACTTGTAGTTAAGGGTTTAAAAAAACCGTTGAATCGGTAAACGGGACTGGACCAAACTAAACAGGTGGGATTGATCCGGCTCCGAGTTTGGTTCACTCAGGTACCGATCTTATTTTTCTTAAAACTGATCAAAATCAATTCGATTCTAATTTTTCTTTTTCTAAAACTAAACCAGACTGGTTTATATATATTTTAATTTTTTCAATTATATATAACTTTTATATATAATATATAATTATATATAAAATAGTTTTGTATTATATGATAAATTATTAATTAATATAATATTAAATTTTAAAATCTTATATTATTTTGTTTATTGTATTAATAGTTATATTAATATTATATAGTACATATATTTTTTTTTTTTAAGAGAAAACCTGATCTCATTAATAAAAACAGTTACCAAATACACCCAAAGTAACCTAAAAGAACAATTCAAGCTAGAGAGTATACAACATTTCCTTGGTAACTATAGTACAAATACATGATGGACACACTTCTATGTCATAAAGATCTTCAGAGCACAAAAGGGCATCTTCTGCTAGATAGTGAGCTGCTGAATTAGCCTCCCGGATACAGACCAGTGACTATATTCATTAAGTAGCTGTCTTGCATCTCCAATGAGGCATCCACCTAGACTCCAGTTCAGTTTGTGATTCTTCAACAGCTCCACCACTTGTTTTGCATCCCCCTCTAAGTAGATACTTTTCAGGCCAAGCTCTCTACAAAAAATTGTTGCTAAGAGTACACCATATGCTTCAGCATCAAAGGGAGATCCTTTTAGGGGCCTGTTTGCACGAAAGGCTCCAATGACCCGATCTTGATGATCTATGATAAGAACTCCTATGCCTATTTTTCCTTCCCTTGAGTTAATAGCTGAGTCCCAGTTGACTTTGAAGCCTTCAGCATCAGGTCTTGACCAAGTGAGGGTCTTTGCTGTGGGCTTGCCATTGGAAGTTGTTGGTTCTTTGAGTGCCTTCATATAATCTGTCATTTCTATTTTTGCTTGTTGATAAACACACGTGAGATGTTTGAGACCTTTTCCATGGATGAACTCATTCCTCCTAGTCCATATTCTTCTTGCAGTAATGGCTATCTCAGTAAGGTCTAGTGGGTCTATGGAATCTACCATAATGGACCAGATATCAAAGAAAAAGTCACTATGGTGAGACATCTTTTGCACATTTTTTCCCCCTTGATTCCACACATCTTTTGCTGCCTTGCATCCCCATAGAGCATGACTTGAAGTTTCTACCTCTTGCAAACATATCAAACATGAGTTGTCTTCCACAATTTTCCTTTTTTTTAGATTGGCCTGGGTGCGAAGAGCCTCATTGCAGGCTCGCCATATGAATATCTTAGTCTGGGGGGGTGTATCTAATTTCTAGATGGACTTCCAAATCAACTTATTCTTGTTTCTATCTGAAGTCTCCCCTTCTAATTCTTTGTCTAGCTCTTTACTGAGGTGATATCCACTTTTAACTGTGTATAAGCCATTGTTGGTAAGTTCCCACACCAACCTGTCTTCCCTTCCTCCCATACTTAAAGGTATAGCTTTAATGTTCTCAATTTCCTGTTGGTCGAATAATTCATAGAAAAGAGAGTCTTTCCATTCCAGCCTTTGAGGATCTATGAGGTCACTGAATTTTTCACACCAACATTCTTCATCTCGGGTTGATAGTACCATTTGATTATGTATATGAGGTATCCATCTATCAGACCATATATTCACTTTGGCTCCATTCCCTATCCTCCACATGAGACCCTCCTTTAATAGATTTTCTCCTACATTGATACTTCTCCATACAAAAGAAGGCCTTGATCCCACCTGTGCTTCTGTGAATTCCACCTTACTGAAACACTTTTGCTTAAGTACCTTGGCCATTAGGGAGGACGGATTTTGTAGAATCCGCCACCCTTGTTTGGAAAGTAATGCTAAGTTAAACAGCCTCAAATCTCTAAAACCAAGTCCTCCTGAGCCCTTTTTTGTACTAAGTTTGTCCCAACTAACCCATTGTATTTTTGAGGTCTCCTCGTCAAAACCCCACCAGAACTTTCTAAGCATTTGATTCAGTTTGTTAGTAATGGACATTGGAAGGAGAAACATCCCCATGGTGTAAGTAGGGATGGCTTGCAAGACTGCTTTTAGAAGGACTTCTTTCCCAGCTGTAGAAAGGTGTTTTGTCTTCCAATTGGCTACACAAGCCCAGGTTCTGTCTATGAGGGAGTGAAAGATTGCTACATTGGTTCCGCCCACCAGTGCAAGAAGGCCCAGGTACCTTTCAAAAGTCCCAGAGGATTTAATCCCTGCTACTTGCAATAGTTGATTCTGTGACAACTGGTTTGTATTCTTACTGAATAAAATAGATGATTTTTCCTTATTCAAAACCTGTCCAAAAGCCTTCTCATATTGGCTAAGGATATTGAGGACACAACTGAGTTCCTCAGGGGCTGCTTTGAGGAATAAGAGACTATCATCTGCAAAGAAAATGTGGTTCACAGTGACAGGTCCTCTTCCAATTGGGACAGGTGTAAGGTTTCCACAAAGCTCAGCTCTATTGAGGAGGCAGGTAAGAGCTTCAGCACAAAGAATAAACAGATAGGGGGACAAAGGGTCCCCTTGTCTAAGGCCCCTGGAAGGCTAGAAACACTGTTGGGCTTCTCCATTTGTGAGGATTGAATATGACACTGAATTAAGGCAAGTCTGGATGATGTTTACCCAGTGGTTTGGGAATTCCATCTTTTTCATGATAGCTTCAATAAAACTCCATTCAACCCTATCATAAGCCTTACTCATATCTAACTTGAGTGCCATGAAACATTTTTTTCTTTCATTCTAGTATTCATAGAGTGTAATATTTTGTAAGCCACAATGGTATTATCAGAGATTAACCTGCTTGGCACAAAGGCACTCTGGTTGTGAGAGATAAGCCTAGGGAGAATTACTTTCAATCTGTTTGCAATTGTTTTGGATATGATTTTGTACACTACATTACAAAGACTGATGGGTCTAAACTCTATAACTTTTTTAGGACTCTTGACTTTGGGAATTAGAGTAATGAGTGTGTCATTTATCTCAGAAAGGGATCCACCTTGATGAAGGATTTGGAGGGCTAGCTTGTAAACATCTTCACTCACTACTTCCCAGTGTTTTTGGTAAAAATGGGCTGGAAAACCATCGGGGCCAGGAGACCCCAATGAGTTCATTTGAAAAGCAGCAACTCTGATCTCCTCTCTAGTGAAAGGAATCATAAGCCAAGTCTTGATATCCCCTGCCAGCTTAGTATCGATGGAATTTAAACACTCTTCAAAATTAAAAGGCTGAGAAGTAGTAAAGAGAGTAGAGAAATACCCTATGAAGACTGCCCCAATCTCTGTCTGTTCAGTGATAATTCTCCCATTTGGATCCTCTATTGCTTTGATAGTATTGGTTTTTCTCCTTTGGCTGGCTTGCATATGAAAGTATTTGGTTTTTCTGTCACCAAGTTTGAACCAGTGTTGCTTTGCCCTCTGCCGCCACTTTAAGTCCTTTTCTGTCAAGTTTTTCTCCACTTCCTTCTAAATTTGTTTCATTTGGGATAGGTGATCACCTGTGCTAGTTTCTTGGAGGTAACCAATTTTTGCCATTCCATTGTTGATTGCCTTGTGATCTTCCTGTTGCCTCTTGTTGTTCCAACCCTGCAGATCTCTTTGACAAGTACCAAGTTTCTGTCTTAACTGATTTGCCTTTGTCCCTCCTCCTCCATCCTTCCTTCATGCCTCAGATATTGTCTTCAAATAGTCTTCTCTCATCTCCCAAGCCACCTCATATCTAAAACAGCTCACTCTTTTCTTTCCTTTAGGACCTTTTGCGTGCTTTTCAATTACAAGGGGGGAGTGGTCAGATTTAATTGCAGCTAGTGCAGTACTCGAGCCATTCTTGACAAGATCATTCCATTACTTATTAACAAAGGCTCTATCAATCCTTTCTTTTATGAAGGCCTTTCCACCTCGATTGCTGGACCATGTGAACCTCAATCCCTGTGAATGGATGTCATTAAGTCCACAGTAGTCTATAGCCCTTCTAAAAGATTCAATTTGTCGATATGGTCTACTTGCTCCACCCATTTTTCTTTCTGGTGCAGGATCTCATTGAAGTCACCTGCACAGAGCCAAGCCATAGGGCTAGAGGGTTTTAGCATTTGCAACAATTGCCAGCTACTACTCATTTTGGCCGATTCAGGGTGTCCATAAAACCCTGTGAACTGCCAAGTTGGTCCAGGATCACCTTCTTGAATTAGTACACTAATATGTCATCTTGTGTAGTTGATTATTTTGACCTGCCAGGCTTCCTTCCAAAGTAATGCAATGCCTCCACTCATTCCCACACAATCCACAGCAAAACAACCCTCCATCTTCAAACTCCTTCTCACCTCTTCAAGTCTTGATTTTCTGCTCTTAGTTTCCACAAGGAAAACTAAGTTGGGTCACTTTTCCTTAGTTAAATTTCTAAGGACACTAACTATCCGAGGGTTCCCAAGCCCTCGACAATTCCATACTAGTATGCTCATTGGGGTTGGCAGGGTTGGGCACCAGCCTCTGCCATTTCTTTTTGGTTTTCTTTGTTGTCATCAAATCTCATTGTTCTTTTTTCACCAGGAACATCCTCATATACCCTCCTCTTACACCCCCTCTTGTAATTAGTTCTCAAAGCCTGGTTGGAGATATCAGCCAGATGTTCTACCTCCTTCTCTTCATTGTATGAACCTCCTTTTCTTGCAATTCTTTTCCATTTCTTAGTTTTATTCTTCAAACTAGTCGTACCTAGTGTCCTATATTCACCTTCTGCTTGCTGGTAATCTGTCTTTTTGCTAATGCTAGACTTCTTGACCTTGGGACCACATTGCCCCTCCTTAGACCCCTCCTTACTTTTAGCTGTTATTATGTTCACTTCACTGTCTAGCACGTGTGCCATAGTATTAATGTCAACCCCTACTCCTCTAGGTGTTGTTAAGTCAGCCTCTATGTCCATTCCCACGTTAGGACCCTGTGGACTTTGGGAACTAGTGTTTTCCCCCGCTACACTATTTTCATGGACGTGCACTGCCTCATTGTGTTCTAAAAGTTCACTTTTGGCCTGAACTGGGTTAAGGACCCCTAGGTAAGAACCAAGATAGTTACCTTTACCTGAGCTTCCTTCATTTAACTGTTGTGTGCTGCAGGCTCGAAGACCATTTTCCTTCTTTTCCGCTGGTAAACTTTCCTGCTCTTCTGCCTTAGCCTGTTGATTGACAGCTTGAGAGTTTTGCCATGTCTCTTCTCTGACACCTTCCGCTCTATCTCTTTGATGTTCCCCATGCTGTTTTTTCTCCCCCTCGGAGCCACCATACCTGCGACTGTCAAAGATGTTTATATTCCTCGGCTGCCCAAGGAGCCAGGGCCCAAACTATGTTGGAGCTTCCTCCTCACCTTGATGCTTAGGCCGCAGTCTGGTGCATTCTTTTCCTTTGTGAAAAAGCACCCCACATTGAAAGTAGAAGTTCTGCAATCTTTCGTATTTAAGTGAAATCCAGTGCTTCTTTTCTCCAAACTTTATCCATTTCCCTCTCAAAAGAGGTTTATGGATGCCCACTGCTACCCTTACTCTCAAGCTTCTCCCCCATGCACGTCCATCTGCTTTAGTGTCCACCCGTATCACGTTTCCAATGGATGCAGCAAACTATTCTCCAAGTTCTTCTATCATGGTAGCTAGTGGTAGGTTGTGGAGCTGAACCCAGAAGGGTTCATACACAAAATGAAGTTCGTTTATTGATACTATTCCGTCCACTTCTAACAGCGTGAGGAGATGTCTATCAAAGAACCAGGGACGGCCACTGAGAACTTTCTCCTTGTCTACCTGAGTTTTGAACTCGATCAGAAAACATTGGTCTCCCAACTCTTTAAACCTGACCCAGTCTTCCAACCTCCAGATTTGAGACATTGTGATTCTGAACGCTTCGCTATTCATCCCTTTTTTCTATCATCGCTCTTCCGACTATATAGTGCTTTCCTCTTCTATCCTCCTCCTTTGAAAAATCTTGTTTGACGTGAAAACAAGACTTTTCTTCCTCCGATAGGTGAAGTCTCTCCCACCTCTTTCCCAAATCCTCTGCCTCCATTTGATCACTCCCAGTCGTGATATACAAAGTGCACTAGATACAGAAACTAAGTAACAAACTTAAAACTCACAGGGTGTGAGACATAAAGCCTTTAAGACCAAAGGCACTGGACAACCTCACTCTTTCTCCGAAAGGAAAGGGAGGACTCATATAGTACATATTAATAGTTATGCTAATATATTATAATATATATTACTATAGTCTATAAAATAATTATAATATATATTATAATATACTATAATATATTATGCCTATAATATTATGTACTATAATATACTATATTATACAATATATAATATAGTACATTAAACCAAAAAACCGAATCGAACCGGACCAGAAACCGATAAAACCAAAGTATTGGTTTAGAATGGTAACTGGTGCGTAATCAGTTTAAAAAAAAATAAAATCAGTACATACCAGTTTAGTCTTAAATTTTACTCAAAACTAGACCGATTACACCTCTACTTGCAGTGCTTATCTCTACATACAAAGTCTCACTAATAAATTGCCAAATCCTTTAAGTAAGCTAAGTTTGAAAACAAAAAGTATTTAATCTATCTAATCTCATAATTATTATAATTTTCTTAAATTTTCCTATTAAATATAATAAATAATTCAACTTTTTTAAATCTTAAAACAATAATAATATTAAAAAATAATATTCTAACAATAATTTATTTAATTTTTAACTTTCTTATCATCTCAATTCCTTACCCCATCCTCTCCGTATCAGTTTTTGCCAAACCGCATTTCACATCACCTTCTTTTGTCATCCCTCCATTTTCGGCAATCATACTGAGTCTTCCTCCTGCAAAATTCACTAAAAACACTTCAAATCAAACACGTCCAAGACGGTTTCTCATATACATATATATATATATATATTTTCCTTCGGCCAAACTCCTCATCACACAGCAAACACCTCCACCATCAACAAAGAAATCCAACCTCTGTTTACTGTAAACAAATTGAGCCTAGCTAGCCATCATGGTTCTCAACCACCTCTCCCTCTCTTTCGATATGCAACACATCCTTTTTCTCTTCCTCTGCTTTGTTGAACTCCGAAAGCTAACAACACTGTTCATCTTCCCACTATATTGTAGAATTGTTGTTGCCGCCGGCATCCCCATCTTAGCACAGACTCCAAGTGCCATCGCACTATCCCCCTTTCGGTGAGCTCATCATTGACTCTGATCTCTTCGTTGCCCAGCACATATGCCTCTATTATGGTTTTTATTTGATTTTTCCTTTATTTCAATGAGCAATGCTACACAACTTCTCAATTTCCACACACCATTTTTTTTTAATTTTTAAATTTTTTAATATTTTTGAAAAATTTTTTTTGAGTTTATTATTCTTAAATTAATTCAATTCTTCTATTTATTATTTATATATTAAATATTTGATAAAAGAAAAAAATAATAAAAATTAAAAAAAATATGGTGTGTAGAAATTGTGTGGATAATAAGAAATTGTGTAGATATTAGATAATGACATACATATTACGTATTGGAGTCTGCCTAAATATTGGATAATGACAGACATTATTTCATACGGCTCGTATTTAAAAATTTTAATTTTTTTATTATTTTTTTAAAGTATTTTTTAATATTTTTAATGATTTAAAATAATTAAAAAAATTAATAATTTCAATAATACTCACTTTCTTAATTATTAAATAAAAATAAATAATAAACTAAATGATAAGGTCCAGCATTATCCATAAATATTTGGCTGTCATCAAGATTGAAAGGAATTTCTTTAAGTTCCGTTAAGCTGGGTAACTTTTTGAAATGATATTACGTTTATGCCCTTTTTTTTTGTAGCTGCCAGTGAGTTAAATTCTTTTCTGTTACTCGCCCTTTTCCTTCCGTACCAGTAGGCAGTAGCGTTGGTAATGTGCTTCCACTGTCAAGTCTAAAATTGGACTAAATATTGAGATTTTAGTTAAAAATAAAATTATTAGAGATATTAATCCGATTATTCATTTTAAAATTATAATAATAATATATTATTATATATTTTAGTAATAATTAATTTTTAAAATTTTTCTATATTTTATAAATAAATTTCATATATTAATTAATAATTTCATTTTTACTTCAAATTACAATTTTTTTCTCAACCTAATTATCCAACAAATACACACCAACTAAAGGAAGAGCAAAAAAAAGAAAAAAAAAAAGAAAAAGGTAAATGATCAATATATCTATAGAACGGTAGAACTTGAAGAATATTTTTATACTAAAAAATTATTTTAGAGATAAATAGTAGAACTCCAAACTTGAAAAATAGTTTGACTTTACTATAACTCAAAAGTGAAATATTAGAATTTTAACTACTTTAATAAAAACAAATTTAATAAAAATTAGACAAATTTTGACTAGAGGCCAATGCCATTAAAGCACTAGTAGTGGACTCAACATAATTATATTTTGGCTAAAATTTAACTAAATTGCATAAAAATTTACTGTACTAGACTTAACAAATCTACAGTATTTTTAACTTTGATCATTTTTACTAACCAAATTTAGCCCACCCAAGTTGTTGGCCGAATATTATTTTGACCTAAAAATTTTAATCCACAGCTCCAAAAAATTCATCTTCTTTCTGAAAAGAATGATCTCATTTCGGCCAAATTCCACGATCTCACTTCTCACTAGCAGCCAAACCATTTTACCCAAATCCCACGCCGTCATCATCTCCCATTGTCGCGGCTGAACGCTGCACAACTCGAAAAGAAAAGGATTTGGGTTGCTTAATACCCAAATCAGATTAGAACTACTAAAAAGATCGACGCATATGAAAATAGGACTGTAAACCGAAGTGTCGGCGTCGGTTTCGGTGGCAAACCGATACACCACCGACACATTAAATCTCCAAAGATCTCGACCAAAATCAATCGATAGCGAAGAAGAGAACCGACTGGAGTTTAATCTGTCGGCATTAATCGGTTCGACGGTTTGGGGATCGATTTCCACTTTCCAAGTGCAGTGGGACTTCAACGGCAAGGGAGGAGGAGGCGGTGGCTCATGCCGCTTGCGAGGTTGTGGTCTGACGACAGAGTAGAGAAGAGAGAGAGAGAGAGAGAGAGAGAGAGCAGAGGTGACGGACAGTGCGAAGAAGAAAAGAGAAGAAGTAGTCTGGCTAGCCCTAGACTAAATAGTGCCGTTTGGATTGCATTTATTTTTTATTATTATTTTTTTTTTTGTATCCTACGTCATCAAAACTATGTCGTTTCACTTAAGTGAAGTGAAACTGCGTCGTTTCATTTAAACATATTTGAAAAAAAATAGGGATGGCTGACGTCGGCTGGTTCAACAGTTTTTCACTAGGCCGAACCGTGAACTGAACTGGCCGACGTCGGTTTGGCTTAAATCCTACCGCCGGCCGACCAGTTCTCTGACGGTTTCAGCCAGTTCCCTGCTCCGGCAGCCAATCTGATCAGTTTCGACCGGTTTCTCAATTTTCTGTACAGCCCTATATAAAAACAAGACTTTGCAACGAAAACATACTGAAATTACATATCGGAACACCCAACTAGATAGAAAGGATGATAGATTAAGAAGATGAAACCTCTACCATAGAGTGGAGGAAAACCTGAGATAGTAGACAACATAGGACCGAGAGCATCAAAACATAGAAACGAACATATTTCAAGCCCAAGAACATACTAGGGATGAACAACATTACCTTTTTGGAGTAGCGGCTCAAGACCCAGGCTCTACAGGGAAATAGGGTGAGAGCTTAATTTTAGACTGGAAAACCGATGAACTAGCCTAGACCGGACCAGTTCGATCGCTTTATAACCTGTCCAAATTCAGAATCGGTTCTTATGTTGTGCAAACTGATTGGAATCAGTCCAGTTTCAGTTTCCTACTTTTAGGGACTAGACCGGTTGTAAAAAATTTAATATATAAATATTAATTTTATATAATTTTGAATATTATATAAAATATTTTGTGTATATATAATTTATATAAATTTTTTATATATAATTATATATCATATATGAAATAATTTTATATTATAATTTACAACATAAGATCTTAACCTTAAATATGAATATTTATAATTTGTTTGGTCATATGTTGTTAATAACAAAAAATATATTAATTACATTTTATGGCATAATAAATTTTCAACATATTCTTTTAAATCTTTGATAAACACATAATAGGATTAGTAATCTACTAATCCACTTTAAGTCTATATGTAAACATCAAACAATTATATAAATCATTATAGTATTAGTAGTTATATTAATACTATATCACTAGATAATGATACTATAGTGATATCACTATAATATATATATAACATCATCTTCACTATATATATATAGTATATATATATATGTGGTATAATATATAGTGAGGATGATGTTAATACAGTTAACTATCATAATATGTTAGTATTAAGTATTAATAACTTAATAGCATTAGTAGTTATATTAATGCTATGATACTATAATGATATAATCAATGATCATATAAGTGATATTTCATAATGGTAATTTATATGTTAGTATTAAGTATTAGTAACTTAATAATATTAGTATCAATAGTATTACTAATATTTATATATGTTAGTATAATATATATATATAAAGTATACTATATTAATGTAAATATCATAGTATATTGCATATTTTTTTACAATTTTACATTTTATTAAAACTGAAAAGTTTGACCGAATCTAACCGGAATCGCTAAAACCGAACATATCAATTTAGGAGGATAACATGTGCGTAATTGATTTTTTAAAATACAAAACTGGTATATACCGGTTCGGTTCTAAATTTTATCTAAAATCCGACCGAACCAGATTGGTTATATCTCTAATTAATAGGAGTGTAAAAAAAACCCCGAAAAACTGACCCAGCCCAAACTGGTTGTGCCGATTTTAGACCAGTCTAGTCCCATAAAATGGAAAACTGGCCGAAACTAGTCCAGTTTTAGTTTCAACCATTTTTAGCCCGGACCGGATCGGTACTGTTTAATATATTTTTTAAGATTATATATAATATGTTTTATATTATATATAATAATATAAATTATAATTATATATAAGATAATGTTATTATAATTTATAAAATAAAAATTTAATTTTAAACATGAAAATTTAATTGATCATATGCTTTAAATATATAATATTATAAATATATTATTTATTAATAACATTTTATTATAAGAAATTAGAACCAAAAAAGAAATAAAATCACTCAAATATTATTACTAAATTTTGATGGCCTAATAAACTTAAAACTCTCTATATTTTTTTGATAAGTACATAAATATAAATTATATATATTAGTATATAATTTATATTAATACAATTTACATTTTATGACCTAATACTAAATACTAATTGTCTAATACTATATTACAATTAATATTATACTTTAAATCTATGTATAAATTAGTATATAAATCATTATGCTAAATAATCACATATAAAATAATGATATAGTAATACTAATACTATCAATATAGTCTATCAATAATATAGTTATAAACTTATAATAAACTAAACTCACTATAACAATTAACAAATACTAATATATAGTTATTCTAATCACTATAATTAATACTAATATTTATAATGATACTAATAGTGTGATACTATATTACTGTTGGTAATATACTTTAAGTGTATTTATAAATTAGTATATAAATCACTATATTAAATAATCACATATAAAATAATCAATATAGTCTATCAATATTATATTTATAATAGACTAAACTCACTATAACAATATAACAATTAACAAATACTAATATATAGTTATTATAATCACTATAATTAATACTAATATTTATAATGATACTAATAGTCTAATACAATATTACTATTGGTAATATATTTTAAGTCTATTTATAAATTAGTATATAAATCACTATACTAAATAATCAAAAATAAAATAATCACATATATACTAATACTAATATTTTAATATAGACTATAGTTATACTTATTCTAATATAGTTATACTAAATTAACATAACTAATACTAATATATAGCTATACTAATATTCTAATATTAATACTATTATATAGTCTACTAAATTATATAGCTATAACTAATACTAACATATATATATACATATATATACTAATACTAATAGTCTAATGTAGACTTATAGTATTAATATCACTATATGTAGTAGTAACACTAATACTATAATGGAATAAGTTATTGTTTTGTATTTACATTGCTTTGTATTTAATAATATCATTGTTGTTCGGTTTAATTATTTTATTTTATTAATATTTAATTGTAGTGTTTTTAATTATCTTGTATTTATTTTATTATACCCTTTTTATTTTGTTGGACCATTTATCTTCAGACTGTGCTTGTTTTGGAGAATTTTATTTTTTGTTTTGGGCCAAGCTGTTCTAGTTTTCGGGCCCAGCCCCTTTCACTTCAGCCCAGCGGTCAGCCCTCTCTTGAACTCAAATGGTGCATTTTGTAAAGCCTTATGGCTTCTTTTCTTTCTTTTCTTTTCTTCCTCCTCTTGCGCCATGCCACTTCTCCTTCACTCGAGTTCTTCTTTTCTTCTTCTCTTCTTCTTCCTCCAATCCTCATGCTGCATCGCGCAGTGCCGTGCCATATAGCCATTTGTTCTTCTTTCGTTTTCATTTTTTACCTTTTCTTCCACAGCCTGCCACGCATAGCCCCTCAAGCAACCCCTCACAACTCACGCAACTCCTCACACAGCCTGCAGCCCCTCTCTCACGTCTTTATGTCTTCGATTCTTCAGAATCCCCACGATAATTTTTCTCCATTATTTTTTTTTCATTTCACTTATTTAAGTTATTTGAAATTACTTTGAAACCTAATATGAATCATTAGGGTTTTGTGATTGTATTTGTGTTATTCGAGTTTTGTTATTAACAGATTGTGTTTGTGAAATTAGTAAATTACTTTGAAATCTGGTAGATGGTATTTGTGTTATTAGGGTTGTTGAATCTGAAATTCAGGATTTTTGTGATGGTATTTGTATAATTACTTTGTAATTGTTTGAGATTACGTTTATAGAATTTGAAAAGCAAGACATAATAGAATTTTGTCTAGTTCTCGAACACGTTTATTCAAAGCACTATAAGGGGTTTGGTATAGCAATTCAAGTAGACTATTGTTCTTTGAGATTGAGGATGTTTAATCAGTTGATTTTGTGTGTTTTTTTTTAATCAGATTTGAACAATAGTCAGTGCACTGAACTCCTATATTTGGATTAAGTTGCAATGACCTCATACCTAAAACAGAAACTAAATAAGCACTAAAATAAGCAATGGTCTGCATTCACTAGCCACTTAAAACTAAATATCTTTTAAAACTCATACCAATTGGATTTGATCAAGGTAAGACTAGTTACAATTTCTAATATTAATACTGTTGAACTCAAGATTTCAAGTTTTGTGTAATTATATATTTACAAATGGATTTTGATGATAACAAATGAATTCAAAGAATGAAGAAGTCTCAAGCTCAAGTTGTCTACATAATGGAGTCAAGCACATCAAGGAAACAAGCATGAACAAGAAGGGAACAAGTTCACATTAAAATTATAGAGTAATGTTGTAAATCTCTTCAAAATTCGAAATTAGGATTAATGCTCAAAATTAATATTTTATCATAAAGCATTAAAATACATTTTTCACATGTGCATGAATATTTTTGAAAATTAAATTTGAAAATTTTGAAAGATGATTGATTGTCATCTTTTACATGTGCATGCCTTGATTAAAGGGTTGAACTTTGAAAATATTAAAGATGATTGATTGTCATCTTTCACATGTGTATGTTTTATTTGAATATTTTCAAAAGTGATTGATGCTTTTTTAGACTTATACAAAAGGTAGATGATTTTGTTTGAAAAATTTGAAAAGTAAAGTGTGCTCATTTTGTCATATACAAAAAGTAAAAGATTAGGTTTGAATTGTTTGAAAAGAAAAGTGTGCTCATTTTGTCATATGCCAAAAGTAAAAGATTAGGTTTTATTTTTTTTGAAAAAGTGAATAATGTTGTCTTTGACAATTGAAAAAGAATAACCTTTTATTTGAATTTTTTGAAAAAGTGAATGATGTTGTCTTTGACATGTGAATCTTTTTAAATTTGAATATGAAGTCTCATATGCCTATAAATAGATCATTTGAGAGCTTCACATTTACAACATCCAGAGCATACAACATTCATTCAAAGCTTTCATTCTCTCTTCTCTAAACATTGAGCCTTAATCCTTGTTCATTTTGAGAGATATAGTTTGCGCTGTATTGTTCTTATTTCACTCATTGATGAGTGTTTTCTGATAACCTACCCACTATCAGCTCTTGTATCAGAAAAGGGTGTGTATAACCCTTGTGCGTGTAGAAAGTATTCTACACAGGGAATAGTTGAATCACCACGTGTAAGGTGATTGCAAGTGTAGATGATGTTCTACACGGATCCTTTGTAGCGGTGTTGTTCAAATGTGTAATAGGTTTCTATCTCCACCTGAAGGAGATTGAATAGTGAATTCGGGAATCCTCAAGGGGTAGCTTGAGGCGAGGACGTAGGCAGTGGGGCTGAACCTCATTAACATACTGAGTTTGCTGCTCTCTTACCCTTACTCTTTATATTTATTGCTATTTCATATTTTGTTTATATTTTATATTGTATATTTAATTTATAATTGTTATTTTTTTTTAATACAACTCAATTCACCCCCTCTCTTGTGTTAGTCATCTGGGCAACAATTGGTATCAGAGCTAAGAGCTCTATTATAAGATTAACTATCTTTTGAGTTAAGATCTTATAGCTAACATTGCAGCTTCATTTGGTGAAGGTCAATCTAGCAGTCGGCCTCCACTCTTTTGTGGAGATAATTACTCATTCTGGAAAGTTAGAATGAGAATATTTCTTCAAGCTCAATGTAGGGAAATCTGAAAATATATTGTAAATGGACCTTATATTCCAACAAAAGTGTTTGATGGAGTAAAGGTCAAAAAGGAAGAAGAAGAGTTTGATCGTGAAGACGATAGACTTTATACTTTAAATTTAACTGCTATAAATTTAGTATATAATGCTCTTAATGGAAATGAGTTTAATAGAATAATGAATTGCGTTACGGCAAAGGAAATTTGGGATAACTTGGAAGTAACTTATGAAGGAACTTCGCAAGTCAAGGAATCAAAAATTTATATTCTTACTCATGAATATGAAATGTTTAAGATGAATGATGATGAATCTATTTCTAGTATGCACACTCGTTTTACTAACATCATAAACAGCTTGACAGTTCTTGGCAAAGTTTGTTCCAAGGTGGAGATAGTAAGAAAAATTCTCAACTCTTTACCAAAACGTTGGGAATCAAAAGTTACAGCGATTCTTGAAGCTAAAGACCTCAAGAAGCTCGAAGTCAATGAACTCATCGGGTCACTTATCACCCATGAGTACACATTGAAAAGAGGAGAAGAATAAGGAAAGCCAAAGAAGAGCTTAACACTTAAAGTTGTTCCTCATGAAAGTGAAAGTGATGAAGATGAGGAAAATGACGATAAAGATGAAGAAGTTGCGATGATAACAAAAAGAATTCAGAGGTTCTTAAAGAAAAATAGAACTCCTCTGAGAAAATCCTTCAAAAAGTTTTCCAAGAAAGATTCAGGTAAAAATGACACTTTAATTTGTTATAAATGTAATAAACCTGGTCATATCAAACCAGATTGTCCTCTACTAAAGAAAGATCGAAACAAGGGCAAGAAAGCAATGAAAGCTACATGGGATGATGATTCAATTAGCTCAGATAGTGAAGCAAGCAATGAAAAATCAGCAAATCTTTGTCTTATGGCTAAAGATGACATTGAGGTAACAAATCTTGATAATATTGAAAATCCTTCATATGAAGAATTGCAAAATGTTTTAGAAGAGATTTATGAGGAAGTTGAAAAATTGGGTATCAAGTATACTACTTTGAAAAAGAAAAATTCTTCTTTAACAAACGAAATTGAAATTTTAAGAAAAAAAAGTATCATTTTGAAAGATGAAAATTTTGAATTGAATAAGAAGAAAAACGATTTAGAAAATATTGTTGAAAACTTTACGAATGGAAAAAGTGTGATGACCCGCTTTTACGTGTATTTTCACTGAAGGGTTGTTTTTATTTTAATTAATATATCAGTTATTTTATTTTAATTTATTTGCGTTTTAAAATTTGTTTTTAATTTAATTTAATTTATTTGTGGTTGTGTTGTATTTCTTTTAGTTGTTGTGTGGTTTTAATCTTTTTGGCGGTTTAGTTTCGTTTCCCGGAATGAGGACTGGACCTCATCTCTTTTCACATCTTTTTCCTTTTTTCTCTTTTTCCTTTTTTCTTTTTCCCTTCCTTTCTTTTTTTTCCTTCTTTTTCTTTTTTCTTCTTTCTTTTTTTTTCTTTTTCTTTTTCTCTCTTCTCTCTCCCCGATCCGGACCCCCCCGTGTTCTCTCTCTCTCTCCTCCCTCTCCCTCACGCCGGCGTCCCCTTCTCCAGCCCCTACCGCCGCCGTCCGGCCACCGTTCGGCCCCCCACCGGTCCCATTCTCTTCCTCTCCCTCCGGTGCACCACCCCACCCAAGCTCACCCCCAACCGGCCGGCCATTTGGCCGGAAAAGCTCCAAGAAAGCCGCACGGTTTTGGCTCCGATCCGCCGCCGTCGCTCCACCTCCGGCCACCACTTCTTCACCACTTCATCACCGACTCCTTGCCGTCCTAACCCACCCATTTCCGGCCTCCAACGACCACCGGAACAGCTCCTACGAGCTTAGTTTCCGTTTTGGGTAATCCGGCCATTCCGCCGCCACCCACGGCCGTTCGTCACTTCCAATAGCTTCACAACCATCCCTAGACCATACCCTATCAATCTCGTGTCCTAGTTTGTCTCCGTTCAAAAGTGGGTAATTTATTACCCACGGCAACAGTGTAATTTTACACTGTTACGTTGCTTTTCCTCCGCTGTTTGCAACGCCGCTTGTTTTCTAAAATTGCCGTATAGCGCTGTAAGTATTTTCCAAACCCTATTTTCAGATTTTAATATATATTGCTCATTCAATTATTTATTGTTGTTGGTTGTTGATTCCAGACTGAGTCCGAGGAGTTTCGGGGGTCGGATGGATGGAGGACGGAGTTACCTGTTTATTTGTTTCATGTTGTTTGATTATTTTATTATGCATTGTTATGGCATTACATGATGCATGCACGGGTGTTTGTGGATTTATGTGAAAAGCCGGTGTATTGGCGTAAGTGTGTTGCGGGTGCGTGTGTATCACGAGCCCAAGTCGGGATGGGTTATTATCTCGGTGGAGCTCCTCTGGTCACTCGGGAGCGGAATAAACTGAGTGATGTCCCCTGAGTTGTCGAGAGAGATGACGGGAGCGGGGCTAGGGGATGCTTGGCTACGAACGCGCCGGGCGTGGAACCGGGTATCGCCCTACTCACCGACTCCGTGGCCCTTCGCTGGCGAGGGCTAGAGGATGCTTGGCTACGCACGCGCAGGAGGCGCGGAACTGGGCATCGCTCGTTAGGTGTCACATGCGTGGTGGTACTCTACGGTGTGACACTGGAGCCAGGGTGTGCGGATGACCCCTAGGGGAGGTCATGGTGCATACGGTTAAAATTGGATAATGGTTTATGAGGCCAAATGGGACTTTTGGCGTGGGCCAGATAGACTTCTGGCGAGATATTGGGCCAAATGGACTTTTGGCGGCCAAATGTGACTTTTGGCGTGTTTTTCGGAAAGGATGTGTTTTTGGGCCAAATGGGTTTTTGGCGTGTGTGGAAAACTTGTGTTTTATGGGCTTTGTGCATTGGGCATGGTTCATGCATCTTGTTTGAGTTTTATGTGTTTTTATCTGGTAGTGTTTGGGTTTTACTTACCTGCGGTACCATTCGTGGTTCCGTAGCTTTTGGTGCAGAGTTAGAGGACGAAGAGGAGGAGGCTGAGCCCGAGGATGCGGCTCCGCCGGGTTGCTGATGCTATCTTTTATATTTGTTTAAAACTGTATTTGGGTTTTTGTAATATTTTATTATGTATGTTTTAAACAGCTTGTATTACGTTAAGAAAAATTTTGGTACTTAGTTATATGACTTTCGTTATCCGCTGCGTTTTTCTTGTGCACACTTGTTGCCTTTGCACACACTTGGCACCCGTCGATGGGATGGTGACCCGGGTTGTCACCATCCGGACGTCTTGATTTTCCCGTGTTCGAGCGTGGGGAATTGGGGGCGTCACAGGTGGTATCAGAGCCGTTTGGCTCTGGGTAAAACCACATGTCCCGTAGGTAGTACCAGAATGTTTTTAAAGTTGTGTTTTAAAATTTATTTTAAGTAAAGTTGCTATTTAACATGTTTTATTTGGTTTATTGATTTGAGCTTGTTTGCTTGTTTTTATTTATTTAGTTATGTTATTGCATGCTGGTTTCTTTTGTTTCTGGCTGTGTGGTGTTGGTTTTGGTTTTTGGTTTTATGATGGTTTTATTTGCTTTCTTAAAGGAGGGTCCAGTAGCATGGTGCAAGCCGGATGCACCTATGAGCGCTTCCTGACGCATAGGACTCCACACTTCACTGGAAATGAGGATCCACTTCAGGCTGGAAAATGGATCAAAGATCTGGAGAGAACCTTTGAGGTGTGTGGATGCGCTGAGGCACAGCAAGTACTCTACGCCAGCTATCTCTTGCAAGGTACCGCTTCTGATTGGTGGGATACCAAGAGGGTGATGCTGGAATCGGAATTGGGATCTTTCGCTGCGGTGACTTGGCAGCGTTTCAAGAAGGAGTTCAATGACCGCTTCTTTCCCGCATCGGTAAGGAAGCAAAAGGCAAGAGAGTTCTCCAATCTGGTCCAAGGGGGCGCGACAGTGGAGCTGTACGCCCGGAGGTTCATAGAACTTGAGCGGTTTGCTCCTCACCTTGTCGCCACTGAGGAGATGCGAGCAGATCGTTTCCAGGAGGGGCTACGCCATGACATACGCCGTACGGTGGTCAGCCATCGGATATCCACTTTTCAGGAATTAGTGGATGTGGCCACCCTGGTGGAGCGGGAAAATAATCTGAGTGTGGGCTCCCCTCCAGGGCATAAGAGGCAGAGTTTTTCTGGTGAAGGAAGCAGCTCGGGTTCGCCCCAGAAATTTGTTCAGCGGTACGGAACTCGACCTCAAACGTCCTCGGGTGTTCGTATGGGAGGACGGGTGCCTATTTGTGGAGCTTGTAATAGAGCTCATGAGGGCGAGTGTCGGATGAGTAGTGGACCCCAGTGTTACCGGTGTGGTCAAGTGGGACATATTGCTCGAGATTGCCCCGTCAGAGTTCAAGGAAGCCGTGGAGGCAGACACGGTGGAAGAACCAACCCGAGACAAGCAGTGCAAGCCCGGGTTTATGCTGTCACCTCCGGAGATGTGGATGATGAGACACCAGCGACTCAGAATGCTGGAGTCATGGCTGGTATGAGTCTAATCTAATCATTCGTGATGAATGCCTTGTGTGGTTTTGTTTTGTTTTATATATATGTTATCGAGGCTTAAAGAGAATGGCTTGATCTGGGTGATCTTTTAGGGAAGTAGAATAATTGAGTTCTTTGGTTCCGTGGAGTTTATGAAATGGTCTTTAATGTAGTAGGTTGTAAGTTCAACAAATTTCGATGTTAGATTTTATGAAGTTTCGACAAGTTTTAAGGTTTGGGGCCTTATAGATTTTAGGAAATGATTTTATCGGTTCGGAAGAAATAGATCCATCGAGGTTTTGGAAACAATAGTTTAATTGTTGGTATTGAATTCGACTGAAGTTGAGACCTCATGTTCGGGAGACTTTTAGGAACGGATTATTAGTAGGTTTAAGGTCATTTTCAGTATAAAGCTTTAAGCGATAGCTATTTGCTGATGTTAAGGGTATAAGTTAAGCAAATATAGGAATGATTCATGTTGATTTGCGGATATAAGTCGAGATGATGGAAATAGTGGTAATAGACTATTTGTGTGTTGGAATGACTATTCGTTTCGGCTAAGGACGTATGAGATCGACACGTGATAGTGGTGAATAGATTGGAGTGTTCAGTCGAAACGTGTTACTCAATGGTATGTTGGTTGGCAATAATTGTTATAGCTCGAGGTTATAGTGATAGGTTTTAGGATTGATTCATACCGAGTGAGGATAATAGATGATGCAGGTTTTAGAAAATGAATTTTTGTTTATTTTGAGGATAAGGTACGGATGTTGGAAATGGAAGTGATGGATCACTTATCCGTTAGAATGATTATTGATCTTAGCTAAGGGGTACATGAGATCCATTTATAGTGGTGGTGAGGGTGTATGGATTTCGGAGAGTACAAATCCTAGTCTCTTTTTTTGGCATTGAGTTGTTTGGTAAGTGAATGGAATGTACGATTGAAGTGGGTTACCAATTGGAGTGATGGTTGGCATTAATGGTTGAGTCTATCTTCAAGAATTAATTGTGACTTGAGGTCACACAGGAATTTAAATTGGTGAGGCTATACTTTTCTTTGGAGATCAAGTATCTAGTTGGGAGAATTGGGGATATGGTTATATAGCTTGAAAGGAGATCGTTAGGTCACCATGTGTGGAATATGAAGTAATGAATCTTGGAAGTTGAAACCTATGCATCAAAGGTGGGTAGCATGATCATATGTATGAGGTAATAAAACATTAGGATTCATGAGTGTTGTTTAATGGTTTTGATGGATTGAAGATTTGAACAGTATGGCCTGTCTTGAGAATTTTTTGTGAAGTGCTATTGAAGGAATTAGTTGTGCTAAAACTAAAGTTTCTGAGGGTATAAGTAGGTGGGTGAGTTACCAAGAGCGTTTTGATTATGTCTAGGTGAAGTCAATGGGAGTTTATAGTGAGCAAGTTATTGCAAGATTAGATATTATTCAAAATATAGGTTGTGAGCTTGAAGTGTGGGATATCGGATAGAGGTTATAGGCGCCCTTGTTGGTTGGCGGGGAAGGACTTGGGCCTTTTGGAGATGTTCCTTATCTTTAGAAGAGACAGGTGTATTTTGGGGATGATGTTATATGTTTTCAAATTGGGGCCTGGAGGTTGATTAGTACTGGTTCTGTCATCAATCAATGGATGTATTTTGCGGAATGTTGGTTTTCGATTGGGGCAGCAATGACCAACTGAGGAATGAGTGGAGATTTGAGGTTTTTGGAGGTATATGATTTTCTATGGAAAAGTGATAAAGGTTTTATTATGATTAGGTGTGGCTTGAGCTTATACTTCATGATATTAATTTTGAGGATATAGCCTTTATGTATTTTGGTGAGTTATCAGAGTGTGCGCGAAAGCGTGATTTTTGGAGATTCTTAGGAGTTCAAATTTTGTGTTGATGTTGAGGATTTAGTAGTGATTCGAAGTTTTAATGGGAGATTAATCTTTTGGTCGTACAATTTGGTTTATTGATGGTTAATTTTGGAGGTGGCTATTAGGTTACCAAGGTTGGAATAGGATGAAAATTCGGAAGGTAAAGCAGAGGCGTCGTCGATATTAGCAATTTATGGTGTGAAGTTAATAACCATTGGATTTGTTGGGAGTTGTCGATGATATGTATCTCTCAAATATGTTCGGAGTTGTATGTTGTATCTGTTTGGCGCTGATGGTTGATCTTGCAAATTTCGAGGACGAAATTTGTTTTTAAGGGGGGAAGGATGTGTTGACCCGCTTTTACGTGTATTTTCACTGAAGGGTTGTTTTTATTTTAATTAATATATCAATTATTTTATTTTAATTTATTTGCGTTTTAAAATTTGTTTTTAATTTAATTTAATTTATTTGTGGTTGTGTTTTATTTCTTTTAGTTGTTGTGTGGTTTTAATCTTTTTGGCGGTTTAGTTTCGTTTCCCGGAATGAGGACTGGACCTCATCTCTTTTCACATCTTTTTCCTTTTTTCTCTTTTTCCTTTTTTCTTTTTCCCTTCCTTTCTTTTTTTTCCTTCTTTTTCTTTTTTCTTCTTTCTTTTTTTTTCTTTTTCTTTTTCTCTCTTCCCTCTCCCCGATCCGGACCCCCCCGTGTTCTCTCTCTCTCCTCCCTCTCCCTCACGCCGGCGTCCCCTTCTCCAGCCCCTACCGCCGCCGTCCGGCCACCGTTCGGCCCCCCACCGGTCCCATTCTCTTCCTCTCCCTCCGGTGCACTACCCCACCCAAGCTCACCCCCAACCGGCCGGCCATTTGGCCGGAAAAGCTCCAAGAAAGCCGCACGGTTTTGGCTCCGATCCGCCGCCGTCGCTCCACCTCCGGCCACCACTTCTTCACCACTTCATCACCGACTCCTTGCCGTCCTAACCCACCCATTTCCGGCCTCCAACGACCACCGGAACAGCTCCTACAAGCTTAGTTTCCGTTTTGGGTAATCCGGCCATTTCCGGCCATTCCGCCGCCACCCACGGCCGTTCGTCACTTCCAATAGCTTCACAACCATCCCTAGACCATACCCTATCAATCTCGTGTCCTAGTTTGTCTCCGTTCAAAAGTGGGTAATTTATTACCCACGGCAACAGTGTAAATTACACTGTTACGTTGCTTTTCCTCCGCTGTTTGCAACGCCGCTTGTTTTCTAAAATTGCCGTATAGCGCTGTAAGTATTTTCCAAACCCTATTTTCAGATTTTAATATATATTGCTCATTCAATTATTTATTGTTGTTGGTTGTTGATTCCGGACTGAGTCCGAGGAGTTTCGGGGGTCGGATGGATGGAGGACGGAGTTACCTGTTTATTTGTTTCATGTTGTTTGATTATTTTATTATGCATTGTTATGGCATTACATGGTGCATGCACGGGTGTTTGTGGATTTATGTGAAAAGCCGGTGTATTGGCGTAAGTGTGTTGCGGGTGCGTGTGTATCACGAGCCCAAGCCGGGATGAGTTATTATCTCGGTGGAGCTCCTCTGGTCACTCGGGAGCGGAATAAACTGAGTGATGTCCCCTGAGTTGTCGAGAGAGATGACGGGAGCGGGGCTAGGGGATGCTTGGCTACGAACGCACCGAGCGTGGAACCGGGCATCGCCCTACTCACCGACTCCGTGGCCCTTCGCTGGCGAGGGCTAGAGGATGCTTGGCTACGCACGCGCGGGAGGCGCGGAACTGGGCATCGCTCGTTAGGTGTCACATGCGTGGTGGTACTCTACGGTGTGACACTGGAGCCAGGGTGTGCGGATGACCCCTAGGGGAGGTCATGGTGCATACGGTTAAAATTGGATAATGGTTTATGAGGCCAAATGGGACTTTTGGCGTGGGCCAGATGGACTTCTGGCGAGATATTGGGCCAAATGGACTTTTGGCGGCCAAATGTGACTTTTGGTGTGTTTTTCGGAAAGGATGTGTTTTTGGGCCAAATGGGTTTTTGGCGTGTGTGGAAAACTTGTGTTTTATGGGCTTTGTGCATTGGGCATGGTTCATGCATCTTGTTTGAGTTTTATGTGTTTTTATCTGGTAGTGTTTGGGTTTTACTTACCTGCGGTACCATTCGTGGTTCCGTAGCTTTTGGTGCAGAGTTAGAGGACGAAGAGGAGGAGGCTGAGCCCGAGGATGCGGCTCCGCCGGGTTGCTGATGCTATCTTTTATATTTGTTTAAAACTGTATTTGGATTTTTGTAATATTTTATTATGTATGTTTTAAACAGCTTGTATTACGTTAAGAAAAATTCTGGTACTTAGTTATATGACTTTCGTTATCCGCTGCGTTTTTCTTGTGCACACTTGTTGCCTTTGCACACACTTGGCACCCGTCGATGGGATGGTGACCCGGGTTGTCACTATCCGGACGTCTCGATTTTCCCGTGTTCGGGCGTGGGGAATTGGGGGCGTCACAAAAAGAAATTTTGAAAAACTTCTTGGTAGTCAAAGATGTGTTTTTGACAAGGCATGTTTGGGATATATGCCAAAACAAAAATACAAACCTTATAAAAATTTCTTTGATAATCATTCTACATCAAAGACTAATATTCAAAATTCTTTTCATAAAAATAATTTTGTCAAAAAAGGATATTATTATAATCATTCAAGTTTTTCATATATGTCACATGCTATTTGTAATTTTTGTAATAGAAATGGTCATAATTATCATACTTGTCCTATTAGAAGAAATCATACAATGACTATTAGGGCCATATGGGTACCTAAAAATCTTGTTTCTTCTAATACTAATAAATAAAGGACCCAAAGAACTTGGGTACCAAGAAAAATCATTTTAATTGTTTTTATAGGTATGCATGAAGTCATCCACAAGCAAAAATAAGTGGTTTTTAGATAGTGGATGTTCAAGACACATGACGGGAGACAAGACTAAGTTCTTTGATCTTAGATCTAAAGAAGAAGGACACGTGACATTTGGAGACAACTCGAAAGGGAAGATCATGGGAATAGGTAAAATTGATAATGAATCTTCTCTCATAATTGAAGATGTTCTACTTGTTGAAGGTTTAAAACATAATCTTTTGAGCATAAGTCAATTATGTGATAAATGATTTACAGTTACTTTCAAAATGGATAAATGCATTATTTTGAATGATCATAATTGTAATATTTGTTTTATTGCTTTTAGAAATAATAATATTTATACAATCGATTTTGAAGAAATTACCTCACAAGATGCTATTTGCTTTTCAGCTCAAAATGAAACTAGTTGGCTATGGCATAGAAGATTAGGTCATGCCAATATGGAACTTATTTCCAAACTTTCAAAAAATGATCTTGTGAGAGGTTTACCAAAAACAAATTTTCTTGAAGACAAAATTTGTGATGCATGTCAATTTGGTAAACAAACAAAAACTTCTTTTAAAACTAAGAAACATATTTCCACTACTAGACCATTGCAATTGATACACATGTATCTTTTTGGACCAAATAGAGTTGCAAGTCAAGGAGGAAAATATTATGCATTTGTTATTATTGATGATTTCTCTAGATATACTTGGGTCATCTTTCTTGCTCATAAAGATGAGGCACATAATGCCTTTACCAAGTTATGCAAGAGAATTCAAAATGAAAAGGGCTATACTATTTCAAGTATCCGAAGTGATAGGGGAAAAGAGTTTGTTAATAAAAATATTGAAACATTTTGTGATGAAAATGGTTTTGTGCATAATTTTTCTGCTCCTCGAACTCCTCAACAAAATGGGGTAGTAGAGAGGAAAAATAGATCTTTTCAAGAAATGGCAAGAACAATGCTCAGTGAGAACAACTTGCCTAATTATTTTTGGGCCGAAGCGGTAAGTACTGCATGTTATGTTATAAATAGAGTTATGCTAAGGTCTAAATTAGATAAAACCCCCTATGAGCTTTGGAATGAGAAAAAGCCCAACATTGGTTACTTTCATGTATTTGGATGCAAATGTTTTATTTTGAATGACGGAGATAATTTAGGCAAGTTTGATGCAAAATCTGATGAAGATATTTTTCTCGGGTATTCTACTAATAGTAAAGCTTATAAAGTATTCAATAAAAAGACTTTGACTGTACAAGAATCTATGCATGTAGTATTTGATGAATCTAATTCTCTACTCTCCAAGAAATCTATTGATGAAGAAACAGGAGGTATAAATAACACGGAAAGTCTCAATCTCAACAAAGAGAACACAATAGAAGAAGTTCAACATGGAACCATCAGCAAAGATCATCAAAATTTAATATAAGATGCAATCAAACAGTGGAAATTTGTGAAAGATCATCCAGTGAAACAAATTTTGGGAGAACCTTCACGAGGTGTAAGTACTCGATCATCTCTTAGAAATATTTGCAATCATACTGCTTTTCTATCTCAGATTGAACCCAAAAATATTGATGACGCACTTCTTGATGAATTTTGGATTCTAGCTATGCAAGAAGAGTTGAATCAATTTGAAAGAAATGATGTTTGGACACTTGTTCCTAGACCTAAAAATCATACTATTATTGGAACAAAATGGGTTTTTAAAAACAAGAAAGATGAGTCCGGAGTCATTACTAGAAATAAGGCTCGACTTGTAGCCCAAGGTTTTAATCAAGAAGAAGGAATCGATTATGATGAGACATATGCACCAGTCGCAAGATTAGAAGCTATTCGAATGCTACTTGCATATGCTTGTTATAAAGATTTCAAACTTTTTCAAATGGATGTTAAAAATGTTTTCTTAAATGGTTTTATAAATGAAGAGGTATATGTTGAGCAACCTCCAGGTTTTGAAAATCATATTTCCCCAAATCATGTTTTCAAACTCACAAAAGCACTATATGGACTTAAACAAGCTCCTAGAGCTTGGTACGAAAGATTTAGTGGTTTCTTGATTGAAAAAGGTTTTTCAAGAGGAAAAATCGACACAACTCTTTTCATTAAATATGAAAATGATGATATTCTTTTGATTCAGATTTATGTTGATGATATAATATTCGGTAATACTAATGAAAATATGTGTCAAGTTTTTGCTAAGACTATGCAGGAAGAATTTGAGATGAGTATGATGGGAGAACTTACATTCTTTCTCGGATTGCAAATTAAGCAAGCAAAAAGTGGAACATTCATCAATCAATCAAAATATATTAAGGAATTACTGAAGAAGTTTGGGATGGAAAATGCTAAGGAAATTGGAACACCAATGAGCCCATCAACTAAACTTGATAAAGATGAATCCGGTAAGCCAGTTGACTCGAAGATATATCGAGGTATGATTGGTAGCTTATTATATTTAACAGCTAGTAGACTAGATATTATGTTTAGTGTGTGCTTATGTGCACGCTTTCAATCATCTCCAAAAGAATCACATTTAATTGCAGTTAAGCGCATTCTTAGATATCTTAGTGGTACAATTAACCTAGGGTTATGGTACCCTAAGCACACATCTTTCGATCTAATCAGCTACACAGATGCAGATTATGCTGGCTGTAAAATAGATCGAAAAAGCACTAGTGGAGCATGTCATTTCTTAGGTCATGCATTAGTTTCCTGGTTTAGTAAAAAACAAAATTCTGTTGCACTATCTACTGCTGAGGCAGAATATGTTGCTGCGGGTAGTTGTTGTGCTCAAGTTCTCTACATGAAACAACAACTTGAAGATTTTAAACTCAAGTATAATCACATTCCAATCAAATGTGATAATACAAGTGCTAAAAATCTTTCAAAGAACCCAATACAACATTCTAGAAGTAAGCATATTGAAATAAGGTATCATTTTCTTCGAGATCATGTGCAGAAAGGCGATATAATATTAGAGTTCACAAACACACACGATCAGTTAGCAGATATTTTCACAAAACCTTTACCAGAAGATAGATTATGTATGATCAGAAGAGAAATAGGTATGATGCATACTATGAATATCTCTTAAAACATAGACCAGAGTCAATAAAAATAGAGATAGATTTTTTAAATACTTTTACATAAACTTGAGATTCTTAGCCTCATGTTTGAGACGCTCATTCTCTTCATACAATATCATGTCATTCTTATCTATGGGAACCGGCAAGCGGAATGAAGAATCTAATAAAGATTTCAACTGTTTATTCTTCTGCCGAATGATTCCTTCCCTTGTGTGAGACTCTTGAACAATTCGTTGAAGTACAACAATTTGTTCTTTGAGCTTTTCAACTTCATGATTTTTGACTTGTAGCCGTTGAGAAAAAGTAACAATAGAGGAAGAGTAGCGAGTCCCAAGACTCACCAAGTCATAAATATCATCAGAATCTGACTTATTAGTCAGATTATTATTTTCTTGCTGCAACATGGCACCAATGGCAGCTGCAAAAAGGACAGGAGGTTGAGATGCAGAATGCCTCATGGATAGATCTAGAGAAATGTTAGAAAAATGAGCCTTGAGAAAAAAATAGAAGGCTTAAAACGAGAATGCTGAAGGAATGCAGATGAGTTATAGAGATGAGATGAAAACTTGATGCGAATTAGATGAAATTCGGGACTGATTTTATAGAGATAGCATAAAGAATAAGACAAACTATTGTCTCTTCAAATCTTATTTAGTTAAAAGAAATACAAGATATGCTGGACACATATTTTCAAAAATTTTCTTACTAAGCCAGCGAGATTAATAGTAGATTGTTCCTATTTTTCTAGTAAACGATGAACCTCTGCTGTTATTTGCCGATGTTGACCTTGTATCTGAACCCTTTCTCATTCCAGCTCCTCTATTCGTGGTTGCAGATTATAAGCATACCAATCTGCAAATTTTTTCAACTCTTGGTTTTCTTGCTTTAGCCTTTTATTCTCACTATCCTTATTAGCAAGCTTCTGTCGTAACTCAGATATTTGCATGTTAAGATGATCAATCTCACTCACCCTCGCCATTAACCTTCGAGACATGATCGTAACAGAGGCAGCATATTGACTACTGAGCATTCTTGATTCTGCAATAATCTCAGAATCAGCCTTACTAGAAAAACGGTTCACTGCTCCTATCATGGTATTGACGGCCTCAGGAGAGAAGATTGATGATTGATGCGTCAAGAGTTCCTGATTCAAGTCTGGAACATTAGTGGAAGAGAATTGCTCAGCCATTCTATCGTTGTGGTAAAACAGAACTCAGGTCAAGAAGTAATTATTTTTTTGGCATCCGATAGATGAAAATGATCATTTTTTTATATCAATTCAGAGCCTTCAATCACGTTTATCAACAACATCAGGCGATTGTTTAAATCTCTAGCCGCACTAAATTCATAGAGTTAGGCCTCGAGACTTTGCAGCATTTGTCGGGTCACGGACGGCTCCTTTTTTTTTTTCAACTATCTACAGTGACTATTAAACGCATCGTTTTCTTCAGTCCATTTACTTGTTGCGGATCCTTTTTAATGATGCCAAAAGGGGGAGAAGTATTAGACTAGAACATTAACATTGTTTAAATTGCTAAACTTGTTATATATGCTTGGAATTATATTTATACTTTTGCTTGAAAAACTAACGCACATTCTCAGGGGGAGCTTAAGTATTAATACAGCTTTCAGGTTCTATCAAGTATTTGTCATCATCAAAAAGGGGGAGATTGTTGAACTCAAGATTTCAAGTTTTGTGTAATTATATATTTACACATGGATTTTGATGATAACAAATGAATTCAAAGAATGAAGAAGTCTCAAGCTCAAGTTGTCTACACAATGGAGTCAAGCACATCAAGGAAACAAGCATGAACAAGAAGGGAACAAGTTCACATTAAAATTATAGAGTAATGTTGTAAATCTCTTCAAAATTCGAAATTAGGATTAATGCTCAAAATTAATATTTTATCATAAAGTATTAAAATACATTTTTCACATGTGCATGAATATTTTTGAAAATTAAATTTGAAAATTTTGAAAAATGATTGATTGTCATCTTTTACATGTGCATCCCTTGATTAAAGGGTTGAATTTTGAAAATATTAAAGATGATTGATTGTCATCTTTCACATGTGCATGTTTTATTTGAATATTTTCAAAAGTGATTGATGCTTTTTTAGACTTATACAAAAGGTAGATGATTTTGTTTGAAAAATTTGAAAAGTAAAGTGTGCTCATTTTGTCATATACAAAAAGTAAAAGATTAGGTTTGAATTGTTTGAAAAGGAAAGTGTGCTCATTTTGTCATATGCCAAAAGTAAAAGATTAGGTTGGATTTTTTTTGAAAAAGTGAATGATGTTGTCTTTGACAATTGAAAAAGAAGAACCTTTTATTTGAATTTTTTGAAAAAGTGAATGATGTTGTCTTTGACATGTGAATCTTTTTAAATTTGAATATGAAGTCTCATATGCCTATAAATAGATCATTTGAGAGCTTCACATTTACAACATCCAGAGCATACAACATTCATTCAAAACTTTCATTCTCTTTTCTCTAAACATTGAGCCTTAATCCTTGTTCATTTTGAGAGATATAGTTTGCGCTGTATTGTTCTTATTTCACTTATTGAGGAGTGTTTTCTGATAACCTACCCACTATCAGCTCTTGTATCAGAAAAGGATGTGTATAACCCTTGTGCGTGTAGAAAGTATTCTACACAGGAAATAGTTGAATCACCACGTGTAAGGTGATTGCAAGTGTAGAGGATGTTCTACACGGATCCTTTGTAGCGGTGTTGTTCAAAGGTGTAATAGGTTTCTATCTCCACCTGAAGGAGATTGAATAGTGAATTCGGGAATCCTCAAGGGGTAGCTTGAGGCGAGGACGTAGGCTGTGGGGCTGAACCTCGTTAACATACTGAGTTTGCTTCTCTCTTACCCTTACTCTTTATATTTATTGCTATTTCATATTTTATTTTTATTTTATATTGTATATTTGATTTATAATTGTTATTTTTTTTAATACAACTCAATTCACCCCCCTCTTGTGTTAGTCATTTGGGCAACAAATACTATTATATAGTTGGTCTAAAACCTGAAAAAGGGACCAAACCTGACCAGAAACTGGTAAAACTGGAGTACCAATTTAGGAGGATAAATGGTACGTAATCGGTTTAGAAAAATGCAAAACTGGTTTTTATCGGTTCGGTCTAGATTTTATTCAAAACCGGATCGAACTGGACCGGTTACACCCCTACTAATGAATAACAATGATGAAATTAGTGGAATTGAAAAGCCAGGGAGTTGAAATAAATAAAGGAATAACACGTTTTTTTTGTTTATGATTTTGGTATTCTTTACTTAAATTGAGTTTTGTTTTTTTAAGCGAGTATGTTTGGTTTCCTTACAATTAGAATTAAAATAAATAAAAGTATTAAAATTAATATAAAAAATTTATATTAATTTTGTTAAAAATTAGCTAATTAAAATTATAATTTTTTTTAAAATATTGTTAAAGTTTGGATTGACTTTGACTCTTCGATTAAAAAAAGAAAATATGCAAGTTGCTTTTATTCTTTTTGGGTTAAGCATGCGCAGACCGTTATAAAATGTTATTTCTTAACAGCACTGTAAATCTAGTGGCAGTATTAGACTTTTTAAGTACTAATATTACGTTATTGCCCTTACAAATTGTAACTATGACAGTTTGTAATCGGATTCTTTATCGTACTAAGGACTTACTTTTATGAGTTAAGTTCAAGTTCTATTAGGCTGGTTTTATTAATGTTATTAATGTTATCTCCCTTAGTAGATATTTAATTAAATAAAATATTATTACACTCCTTTCTAGAAAGTTAGTGACATATTGAACCTTTTATGAAAAATGCTACTTAACCTTCCTTAACCATATTGTTCAAAGTTATTGCTCTGGGTATTTTAATTTTTGTTTTTTTGTTTTTATTTTTATGTTTTTACGTAGTGATTAATAAAATGACTATTAGTTAAGTTGTATATTTTTTAATTTGTTTTAATTATTAATGATGTTAAAAAGATATCGAAAATATAATGAAAAAACATAGAACAACAAATTTCAACCAGCGATACCCCTAATACTAAATGCTAGACAGCCTGCTAGCACCGTCAACTTTGTATAGGTAACAATTTTTAGGGCGAGACTTTGGAATTAGCGATATGAGATAAGTAGTTTGATTATAAATTATGATTACCACATAGATTATTATTACTAAAGCCAATTTTTGATAGCCTCTTTTTATGTACCACGTATGTCATGATTTATGCAAGATATCATTCATCATAGTCCACGATCATATTAAATTCCACATCACATTTAATTCAGCATTTTATATTTATGTACGTATTATTTATGTTATACACCTCATGTTGCATAAGACATGTAAGTTTCTTTATGTTCAACTGTAAGATAAAGTAGATCAGTTATTAAGATTAACATTTAGATGCATGGTACCAATGCAATTTTTTGGGTAGATGTGCAAGCCACGATCTTAAGTATGGTGCACCATAGTATGCTAGAATACTATTAGTAGTTCCCCTTATGGCCGTAGGATGTGAGGCTAGTGTACAATCTTGCATGCAAGGTTAAGTGTGTTAGCCATTAAGACAAGTATGATAAGTCAAATAAGTAAGATAATTCAAGACAAGTCATGCATGTCATAAGCATATGTATGATTAATGATCATAACTTTAAATTTTCAACATAAAAAAGTTTATGAAAAATTCAATATTTATTATGTTTATGTTGTGATGAGTTTCTTACTGAATCTTGGACTCATTTTAGTTTTATTTCATATTTTTTTAACCACCAAAGTGAGGATGAGGGATACGAGCAGGTGGGCCAAGATTTGATGGAGGGTCCATTAAATCCCAAACTTCTTAGAAGAAGTTGTTTTTATTACATGAATTTTATTCAGTTTATTTCATTTAATATTATTTAGAGACATGTTTTTATTAAATAATTATTTTTATGAAATAAATGTTTGTTTTATTAAATAAGAGATCTCTAACTAGATTATTTTTTATGAAAACACGTGACATCTCTAACCATAGGGAAGAGGGTGTTTCATGTAGGGATCTAGACCTGTATCAAAGTCTATGGTCTCGAGAACGAAACCATAGATAGGTTAGGTGGTTATGACAAGATTGCAAATGAAGATAATGCTATCAAAGATACTATGAAAACATTTCATGAAAATATTAGACGAACACGTATATGCTTGAAAAGGAATCACCCTCACTCTTATAGCTATGTGCATCCTTTTAACATGGTAAGGAATCACCCTCTCGGAAAGTTGTTATTTGTTTATGCAAAATACATAAAAACACATTAGTATTATTATAATGAGTAATAATCCATCTTCAATGCAAGTGGAAAACCTGTATTATCCACCCTCAACCAACTTGAAGACACCATCATTTGATATGGCGAAATACGATTCCATCACTATCAAGTCATGTGGCCAAATACAATTCCACCCCACTCTCCAAGAGACATTCTCCTTCCTTTGTGATGTACGAGACAACATTTCGCGAAATGGTTCATGGAATCCTCTATCCCATCTCATAAATATAGATTCACAGTAATGACTCCTCACACAAAGACATGCACTCTCACACTGAGATAAAGGGTTCCCACGCAGGGTCTTAGAGTCAGGTATCGAAAATAGTTAAAACATTGAACACATTAAAAACATTGAAAATAAGTTCGTAAATATAGATAAAAACAAATGATTGAAATATTTATTTATGGTTGCAGAATGGGGGTGATATAACAGACCGCCCGAAAAAACAATCAGTATATCCTCACAATGCTTGTCGACAGCATATCGACATTCCAAACCAATTGTCATATATTACAGAATCATAAAAAGATGCAAAACTGGAAATCTATTTAAATACAACAGAAACTAAAACATATTCTCTAGCCCCAAACATCTGCCTGGAGCATTTACAAGTAAATACCAATAACAGAACAAAGCAAAGGTAAAATAGTCATATCAAACAGCTGTCACATTCATACAAGTTGTTGAGAGAAATGAAATCAATGACTGAATTGATGCTCCGGTGATGACAGATGTAAAGCCTTTACACTCAATTTATCCCTCTTGATTTGCATAAGTTGGTCATAAACGCACCATGCAAAACTAAGGAAATGAGCCCTATTCATTTCTTCGTTGTAGCGACCCCAGTAAGTATAATGATATGTGACATGATACCACGCCGATGCTTTTGCTTTTGCTTTTGCATTATCAGTATTGTCTGCATCAGTTCCCTCGTTGAACCAGGTCCTGGCTTCCATTCTTAACGACTTTACAGCATATTTAATTGCATCCAGATCCCTCTTCCCAACAAAATGTTTTGACATTTTCAAAAGATTGCCACTGAGAATTTCAGCTTCAGTTTTGATCCCGTAATAATCCATCAAATTCCCCAACTTGTAATCATACTCACTTTTGTTTCTAAAAGCATCACTGAGGAAGTCCTCAAAGCCGTCTACTTCCATGTCAGGGTCATAATGCAGTTTTGCTGATTCCAATGTGAAGGCTTTCACAGGACTAGTGCGCGCTGCAATGGCTTTCACTTCTCGGAAAAGCTCTCCGATAACAGATCTCGATCTGTAGGTACGTTTATTAGGCTTTTCCATGAAATCGGGATACACTTTGATGTATAGATGAGGAGGTATTTCGGCTGCAATACCCGTTTCCGGGAAGTCAACGGCGATTGAGTGTAGCTTGGCAAGCTCCATACATTCATGGCTCATTACCCTATGGGGCTCCCTGTCTGCAAAAACGGTATGGACCATTCTGATGATTCCTGAGTTGTCTTTGACCATATAGTTAGGGAAATACTCCTCTACTTCCTGCATGACAACAATTAGAGGCTTTTATATGTTAGGTATAGAAGAAAGTTTGTGGAGAAGGACATGGAAATGTGAGGTTAGATACCTTTATTGTAACATCATGATCAACTTGGGTGGTAAGTGCTGCAACATATTCCATTGGCTGAACTTCAAGAGGAGGAATAAGATCACGGTCCCAAGCGACAAAGTACATATCTCCATCCAAATTACTTCCCGATGATTCATTTGGATGAGGTCTGAACACAATTATTTTCAAATCATGTTAGTAAAGAGTGTATACAGAAATAATGTTGAATATGACTTTTGAGTAATTGTATGGCCAAGGCAAGTGACCAAACAACAACAACAAAAAAGCAATGGCGTGAGTATGCCAACAAATTTGGAACCTTTTCAAGTCACAAGCAGAGGAAGAAATGACAATGCAAAGTAAACAGAGAGTTTAGTCTGAATCTACAATGTTCAAAAATTGCATATTTTATATAACAAATTTAACTTTATGGTAGTTTACATTATATGTTGAGATTGTACTTAAGGATAATGGGTCTCGTTGTTTTCCCTATTGATTACATTAGATCTTATAAACATTATAACAAGACAAAAGGGCAGTCATGAATATTAGTAGGATGGGATGAATTTAATGATGCTATAGGATTATGTGTAAACTCTGGTGCAAGTGAGTGCACATATTAATAGGATTCCATGCGTTAGAATTACCAACTATTGCATTTTAAAGACTTACCTCTTTCCCTTTTGTGGAAAAACAACACAATCCACCATGTGGTGTAGAGCTGGCACATTAACAGCTTTCAGGACTCTCACATCTCCTGGGTGTAGAGAAGGGTCTCGAGCAACAATCACCTCACCTTCAAGGATGTAGTTATTTGGGTTTGAAGTGCTGGTAGTAAACATATGGGATGTCTGCTTACAAAGTTGTCTACTAAAGCGAGAAACTTGCAGAAATACTTGACCGTATTCCAATGTCCTAGTTTCATCTAGGCATCCCATCATATATCTTCCATTTGGAACAAATATCCTTGTTCCAAACCTCAAGTCCATCAACTTAGAAGCATGGAATGCTTGAAGCATCATTGAAAGAAATGGTTCTACATCTGGCTTATAATCACATAAAAGCATTTCCTTCAAAACTTTTGTGATGTCTTCTGAGAACATCATCTCCAGTGCCACTTGTGCTCTCAACGGATCTTTTAATATGGCATTCAGTAGATCTAGAGCCTCCCTTTGCCTTTTTTGAAAAGCTTGATCTTTCACTCCAAGGTTAGACAAAAGAGTGATTATCTGGCGATTCAGAAAACAAGGCTGAAACTTACTCCAAGCCACAACATCGAGTTTTGTGTTATCTGATTTGTATTTACACATGCTCTTTCTCAATGACAACTTCGCCGATGATGTCGGATCCACAGCCACAACACCTTTGTACCCACCATATCGAATCTGAAATGCTGATGGAACAGAGCTGCAGCCTAACTTTGTTGCCACTTTGCAAGCCAATTCTTCAGATACCGTCCCAATGCCATCTGAGAAACAATATGTGGCTTTCCCCCTATTAACTTCTATATCAGGAATAACTTCAATTTCATCTCTAGCAGCAATGGCAGTTGCTCTAGAAGAGCAAAAAGATTGGCCGAGCCTGGAAACATATTTTGCTACATTCTTGATATCTTGAAAATCACCCATCCACTCTCTGATATCTGCTGCAGTCAAGCCAGGCCTTGAAGCAAACATCCAAACAGAATTATCCCGTGCATGACTGGATGAAGGGGCAAGAAATTCAAAATTCTTATCACCAATAACTATGCCATTTCTTAAAGTGGATATTATCCTCTCATAAACTCTTGTTCGCTTGTCCTCATTTGTAGAAGATGCTCGTAACGATAAAGCTATTGATCGAAGTTTATCCAAATCCTCATCAACAAAAGAAACACGCAGAAAATTATCAATATCGTCAGGATAATTTCGCAAGACCCTGTTGGAGAGGTTCACCTCTGGACCACAGAAGTAGACTTTCGATGGAGTAATTTGAACCCTGTGTACATATATGAGCCCATCCTCCAAATAAATAGCAGCAGTTCTAGGAAGTTGAGTGGATGTGGCATATCCTTTGTACTGCTCCTTGAGCCATTTCACAGGTTCATAGCAGCAATCTTTTAGATAAAAAAGTTTGTCCAGGGCAAATTCTATGTGCTCAACTTTGATTCTCTTAGGATCAACCAACCGATAAAAATCATCATCAATTGCTGGCCCAGGAACACACCCATGCTGAATTAAGGAATTGATCTTAAATAAGATATTATATGGCAGCTCAAAGCCCGTGGGTGGATTCACAATGGGCACAAGACCTGAACTGCATGAGTAAGGAGAACCTTCCATCAATTCAAGTTGGTTTTCATTTTCTTTATAATGGGCAAAATCAAGGTGTAATTCCGGAAGCCGGAGCTTATTTGGAAGCTCCAAACATAGAGCATAAGATTGGCCAATGAAGCCGGATGGAGTGAAATCAACTCCTCGCATCCACTCAAAACGTTGACCATCAGATGCATCTTTCTCAAAAATCCTTGGAGACCCAAGTAACTAGCAATATAAACAAGAACTCATTTAGTGAAAAAAGTAAAAGTAGCAATTTCAACACAAAAATGATTAAATTTTTCATCAGCTAACCTGGATGAGAAGAAACTTTGTTGCTTGACCACGTGGAGGATATAGCTCAATCTTCCAAATGTTCTCATAAGAGATTTCAAACTTGTACTCTACGGAAAGATGGGAAAAAAAGAAATACAATCTTCTCATCTTGAAATCAAATTTCCCGAATACACCTTCCTGCTTCCAGAGCACAGAAAAATTATCCCTCGAAACCAGATTTCCAAAGCGCAGCACTACATTATCCATGCTGTATAGAAAGGTCCTTGGCTCTGGTAAAATATCAAATTTTGAGTCCCAAGCTTTAACTGCAGTTTCAGCATGGACAATAGTTGGGAAAATAAATAACAGACTTTAGAACTTGAATGCTTCAAATAAAAAAATTCAAGGAACTCCTAAAAACCATTCTCACAAATTCTGCACTTTGTTTTCTGAAAATAACTCATTCAAACAGAGTCAACGAAGAAAACTAGAGCACATGCAATTGACAATAAGATACATGTTACTGCATTTGAAAGAAACTAATTCTCAAAAACACCATAATCCAAAACCAAAAGGACATTCAAGCCAATCTGAAACCACCAACATTCAGATTTCACAGCAATATATATATACTCAAAACCATCAGGCTGACAAAAGGCTTCAATGATACATTATCTACGAGAGGGGAAGAACAAGTGTTGCTGAGAGGAATGGAAGTGGGTGAAATGTAGAGAGAGAGAGAGAGAGAGAGAGAGTCTGACCTGAGAGGAAAGCACTGAGTGTAGAATTGCTGGTGTGGAAAAAACCCAAAGCTCGTGAGCAAACTAATATGGATGAGAGCAAAGTGGGAGCAGTCTCTGGCGCCAAAAGATGGCTGTTAACAAACTACGCCCAGCCGAAGGGTACTCGAGATGACGTAGGCAGGGTCTGAGGAGCCCAGTTCACTGTAAGTGACAAGTGGCAGCATGTGATTGCATTATAAGGGAAGGAACATTCACGAATGTAATTGCTTTATAACACTTGTTTACCAAGTTGAAGAATGACAAACGTCGTTTAATGTCACGTTCCATACCCTTTACACATATTCTTGCTTGGGTCCCAAATCTGGGAAAACGATTGGGCACTCGGACTTTCTAAGCCTTCTTTGGCAGTTAACGCGTTGGTGGGGCTTATGGAAATGATCTATTTTGTGGGTATTGTCTGTGTTACTTTGTTACCCATGATTCCTTCTTGCTCCCAAAGGGTTGGACCAAAAAAGAAAAATGATGAAACCGAGAAGAAATCTATAGGGAAAAGGTGAAAACTTGGGCAACGAGGATATGCGGGGAGATTCCTTCTTGCTGCCAAAGGGTTGACTCAAACCGTTGGGAAAATACTAAAAGGAAACCTTACGTGGATGGCCAGAGTCCAGTCATTTAAAAAAAAATTAAAAAAAATCCAGAATTTAAGTAAAATTTGAATAAACTAACTTACATATTAAAATGAAAGATGAGTATATAAAAAATGCCTCGTTGATTTCTATTGAGAACAAAATTTTAAAAATGTCTTTACAAAATTATAATGAATAAATATTATTGCATGAAATACTATTATAACAAATCTAAAGGAGATGTTAAGTTGCATTTTTTATAATTTTATTTCCATGTGTATATATATGTATGGCAAGTTATAAATTTTTTTTATTCAAATTGAAAGTTCTCTTTAAAGACGATTAGATGTAAATTTTATATATAATTATAATTTTACCTAAACTTCACATTTATTTTTATTTTACATTAATATTACACATTAAAAATGTTAGCCCCCATATAAAAGTATCTGGTTTTGCAACTGTTGGTGGTACCGAACTGTGGTGGGCTGCCACCACCCCGGCACCAGAAATGGGGTTAGTCCACCAAAATTGCTTCTTCTTCTTCTTCTTTCTTTCTTTTTTTTTTTTTTTTCTATAAATATGGATTCATGCTTTATATATAACCATACTTAAAAATAATTAAAATATAGACTAAATATTTTGTCCCCCCTCTCTTTTCTATTTCAATTTCTTTTATATTTTCAATCAGAAAACAACCTCCCAAATTTTTGCCGAGTTTTCAAATAAATTTCTCATATGTTTGGTAAGTAAGATGAGAATTTTGAGTTGAAATGAAAGTTTAAAATATTATTTTTAAATATTATTATTGTTTTAAAATTTGAAAAAATTAAATTGTTTATTATATTTTGTGTAAAAATTTAAAATAATAATAATAATAAGATGAAAATTTTAAACTGAGATGTATCATCTAAACCTGCCTTAATGTCCCATTTATACCGGAGAATTTGAATTTATATTTCAATTATATTTCAGTTACAAATCAATCATAATTTTATATTAAAATATTAAAATTTTGACTTTAAAAAAGTTACTTCTTCTCATGGAATCGTCAAATAAAAAATATTCAATTAAATAAACAAAATTATTTTTTACTAAAATACTTAAAAAAATCTAAAAGAAAACACTTATTAAAATCAAGCAAGTGTTATTTGCTTAACGAAATAGCTTATTAAATTCAAAATTATAAAACTGAGCGTGCCATAAACTATCTAAGTCTGCCTCTCCCCCTAGGCCAAGTCTCGTCCTGCACCTCCATCCTCTATAATTTTAAAGAGTTGAAAGATTTCCCACGTTGTGAAGGGGTTATCCCCGAGGCCAGCTAGGCCAAACAGGCTCTGCCCATGGAGCCCAGGAAGACCTAGGGCCCGAGGGTGATGGATGGGACAGACCGGGTTGGCATAAAAGGTTGAGCAGTAGAGGCAGCTAAGTAACACGTGTTGATCAGGCTTGCCTGACACCCCTACTGGTTGATAGGTCTCTACAAGCAAGGACAAGAACAATCCATGTCCTAGAGCCCCAGCAGCTAAGCACATCTAGAAGTGGGTTAGCTTGACCAAGGACTTGCCACATTAAATGGAACATGTAAACGGGCACGCCACAACCATGGAACCACGCTACATTCAGTGCTCTCTAGGGGCAAGCACTCTAGCATGCCTATTCATCTAATGTCAGTGATGAATGTTCCGATTACTATTTTTTCTCATATTAATTCTCTTCTTGCAAATTTTTTATGGGGGGAGACAGACAACAAAAGGAAGTTACATTGGCTATCGTGGAAAAAAGTGTGCAAGCCTACAAAGGAATGTGGGTTTGGGTATTCGGGATTGTAAAGAGGTGCAAAAGTCGCTCTAGATGAAGTTTGCTTTCCGTCTTATATCTATCAACAATTTGTGGACTGATTTTTTCTGGGCCAAGTATTTCCATTAAGCACATGTTTTAGCACAAAATAGGCGACCCACAGACTCCCGTTTTTGGAAATCTATTCTTTCCATCTTATCGGAAGTAATGGATAATGTGAAGGTGTTGGTCAGGGGTGGAAATGCTTCTTTTTGGTTTGATAGATGGCTATCATCGGGTTTGCTTTCCGCTAGAGTTCAAGATATTGCAAATATGAACTCACGTATTAGTGACTGTTGGATGAATAACTCCTGGAATATGGATCTTTTAAGGGATTTAGTTGATGTTGACATGGTGACAGAAATTATAAAAAATGTTCCAACTGGAGAAAGAGGACTGGATTTAGTTTTTTGGAAGCCATCCCTTGATGGAAAATTCTCTACTTCTGTAGCTTAGGAGGTTATTCGGACCAAAGGGTCTTAATTTTCCGGGATATGGATGGTTTTGGCATAATAGTTTGCCTAAACGGATATCTATTTGTATGTGGAGCATTTAGTTTAATTCATTGGCTATGGATGAACGAATTTAGAACAAAGGGGTCTCATTAGCTTCTGCCTGTGACTATTGCTCACGGCATCAATTGAAAAGCATCGATCATATTTTTTCTAGGGGTGAGATTGTGGCTCAGGTTTGGTTTTATGCTAGCACAAAAATGGGGATTCCATCGACACAACATTGGTCATGGAAAACCAGAGTTTTGCACTAGTTTAATTATGCCAAGAAGTCTTTCATCAAGGATACGCTTACTGGTTTAATTCCTTGTTTAATCACTTGGTGCCTTTGGAAGAGAATATGTAATGTGAGAATGGAGGGGAAGTCTAAAAATGCTGGACAGGTTTGGCGAGCTGTACGTGTATGGATTAAAAATAGTAAAATGGTCTAGGCCCCCCGCGGGTTGGTTTAAGCTCAATTGCGATGGTAGTTTTCGGGGGAATCCTGACAATACAGGAGGTGGTGGCATAATAAGAGATAGTAATGGCATAGTGAAATGGGCTTTCTCTACTTATTACGGACGTGGCACTAATAATAGTGTGGAATTAAAGGCCATTGTGGAAGGTATTTGGCTATGTAAAAAGCTTTATATGGATAATATTATTATTGAAAGTGACTCTAAAATTGTCATCGATTGGATACGTAAGGGGAGGTGTACGTTGTGGTATCTCTGGGATTTTTGTGAAGAATTATGTAAGGAGTTGAGTGGAACGAACTACATGGTAGAACACCAATTTCGGGAAGCAAACTATGCGGTAGATTTTTTAGCACGCGAAGGAGAAATGGGAAGGATAGAAATTTATGATAGCATTCAAAGAGGCCCTTAGCTTTTAAAAGGTATCGTCCGGATTGATTATGTGGGTCTTCCTTCTTTTCGTTTTTAATTGGTTTGTTTATTGTTTTTGAATGGGTTTGTGTTGGTTTTTTTTAGGCCTATTTAGATTTAATTTCTTTCCTTTTCATTGGCCTGTTTAGTTCCTTTTGTTTTTCTCTTATAGGCTTGTTTAGATTGGCATCTTTTTCTGGTTTTATTTTCTTTGTTTGTTTGGTTTGTGTTTGGGAGGTCCTTTAGTTTCTTTATTTGTTAACTCCCAGAGGCTGGTTCTGTAACTACGGTTTTCCTCCGTCATAAATGAGGATTTTTTACTAAACTTGGGATAGGGCCACTATTGGACATGTGACTACTGACTCTTTAAAAAAAAAAAAAAAAATCTAGACTCTACACCTTGGGATCTTCAAAACGATTTAATGGTGAGGAATTAAAACACTGATTTAACTTAAAAACACTTAGAGGAATTAAGATAGAATATTATTTAACTAAGCTTTAGTTTATAAAATATAATATTCATCATTAATTAAATGAAGTTTTGCTAATTAATTTTAAGAGAATAAAACCATTTAAATAAATTAGAGTTTTCGATAAAATTTAAATCTCATAATATTTTTAAATAACTAAAATCATTTAAATAAAATGATTTTCTATAATTATAATATTTTTGGAGCTTTGAGCTCCAAAAATATAATAATTTTTTTATTTAAAATTAGGCTTGATTCAATAATACTGAAAATATCCCATATAAATATCTCCTAGACATTTAAAAATATTTGAAAGCTTTAAAACACTAGGCTTGCTTTAAAAATCACTTAATATCTTTGAAACACACCATTGCGATCCGGCATGCAGAACAAGGCTCCTAACCATAAGAGAAAGAAGGAGTGGGATGTTACAAACATTGGCCCGATTTGAAACTCGATATTCCAATGCGAAAAATTGGATAAGTTCTTCATCACTGGCCAGGGCTGGGAGTTTCCCGCCTCTAAAAGCCCCCAACAAGATTTCCCAGTTAGGGCTAATTGAGGTACAATTCCATATGAAAAAGGCTTATGGGCAAGCATGGAGCCCCTGTCTAACCAAGAACTAGCCCGAATTAAAACTGTTCGTTCCTAGGCTGAGGCTCACCCTGACAATCTTTGGACTGACTTCTTGTTGACCCCAACTCACATCGATCGCTTCCTGTTGTCCCCTAATCATTCTCACATTCAATGGCGCTCATTCTTGGTTCTGGCTACAGTTCCCCCCTCTCTACCAAAGAAATCTCCAAAAAATGACAAGAAGGACAGACAAGCCGTGCAAGAGAAGAAAGAAAAGAAAGGGCAAACCGAGAAAAAAGAAGAGAAAGAAAGGAAGGAAAAGAAAAGCAAGAAGGAGAAGATAGAGAAGGAAAAAGAAGAAAGAAGTCAACAAACAAGGGCTCGCTCCAAAGACGCCCCTTTCCCCTACCCCAAAACAAAAAAGGATTCTGACACCCTCAGAGGGCGACCATACCCAGACATCCAACCCACCAGTTATTACTCCACTCTCTGTCCCTGGCGTCTCTCTTGTGCGGTCGCACTCTCTTGCCTTGGGAGATGCTGAGGGTTTGACTAGTTTAGCCCTCTTTGATCTAGCTGCCACCTTCCAGTTCGAGACTCCCCAACGGGTTCACACATTGGCATCCAGTTCCACGTTTAAGTTCCCCGTGTTCGAGGATCTGGTGGGAGAAGGTGAGTTAGATGAAGAGGTTGCCGCCACCCTTAACCTGGACCCTATCGTGGGGGAAGGAGTTCGCTCACCTATGACGGAAAGTCTTGTACATCTCCCAACTGGGAGTGTGCATGGTGAACTGGTGAGTGCCTCCTCAATTAGAAGGGCGGATACTACTCCTACACACACAAAAGACCTGGACGGCGGGGATGGAAACCTAGGCGGCGTGATTAGGGGCATGCCCCCCTGGCACCACCACCAAGAAGTGTGTGAAGAAGTGGAGGCCAGCAACCCTTCTTACAGACCCTGCCACCTACTGTTTGTAGGGGCACTACCTTTTCGTTAAATTTTAGCGGTGAGTGCCTCTCCATTCCTTCCCTCTTCACCCCATCTTTTGGTTGAGATACTGAGTCTCTTCTTATCGAGGGCTTGGGTTGTTTAATGGGAGAAGAAGCCCACTTAATTGATGCTGACTTGGCATATACTAGGGCCACCTACCCATCTATAGGCCTTGGGTGCTCCCTAGAAGGAGTGGCAGATTCAACACCAAGACATAACAAGATTTCTCTGCCAAGGGGTGTTCATGGTCATGAAGAAGTGGAGGCCAGCGACCCCTTCTTAGAGACGCTGCCACCTAAAGTTTCTGGGGGCACTACCCTTCATTAAATGTTAGTGGTGAGTACCTCTCCATTTCTTCCCTCTTTGTCCCATCTTTTGGTTAAGATACTAAGTCTCTTCTTATCGAGGTCTTGGGTGGTTTGATGGGAGAAGACGCCCACTTAATAGATGCTGACTTGGCATATATCAATGGTGGGGAGACCAATGGTGGTGCTTCCTCCAATGGTGGGGAGACTTGTTCTTTTTGAGGTACTGTCGCCATGGGACTTGTTCTTTTTCCTTGTTTGCTTATTCGCAATTTTGACCCGAGTGTTCTATGGTTTTTGTAGGGAATCAATGGCTTGGTGGCATGAATTATGGCAGAACGAGCCCGCCTAGAGGAGGAAGTCCAAGAAAGGTGAAGGTTGTGTTATATTACCAAGGTCGCCTTCGAGAAATGGAGGGTGGATAAGGCGGAGATGGAGGTGCTTGCCGAGAAGAAGAGGGAGTTGGAAATACTACTGGAGCAGTCAAAGGGCCACGCCCACTCCCTGCACAGCGACTTGGAGATTCTTGAAAATGAAGTCCTTGGGCTTCATGACAATGTACGCCATGCCCAAGAGGCGAAGGTCAAGGATGACTTCGCCTTGAGGCTTTTCAAATAAGAGAGTGACTATGCTAAATCCCAGCTCTACAATGCCCAGAAGGGCTTTGAGTCTGAATTGGCCCTCCTCAATGCTGATCTACATGCCCGCTCTAGGAAGTTAGACTCAACTTAAGAGGAATTGGCCCTTTTCACAAGAACGTAGTCAAGGGCTGGCACAAGAGTTGGCGGCCGCTGTGGAGAAGACTCGCCTTACCTCTCTTGACTTTTATGAAGCGCAGAGGGCCTTGGCATAACTCAGGTGGCGTCATCAACAATACAAGGAAAACTGTAAGGACTTGATGAGGAACTCAGGAAGCTAAATTTTTCCTTCCTTGCAAAGGACCAACAATTGTCCGAGAAGAAGAATGAGCTAGTTGCTGCCCGGGTGGAAATTATAAGCCTGCGTGCCCAGCTAACCTCTGCCCCTACCACCAGGGATCATGCATTTACCTACGGTTATGGCATTGGAATCCTGAGGCTCAGGTCCCATCTCCTGACTGATCCTTCTACTGACCTTGTGACTCTAGATTGAGGTTTGTTTTATCCTGAGGCAACTACTCGTCGCCGCGTTGACACATTCGGGCAAGATGAGATGCCTGACGCTTTTGGGGGAGTCCCTCCACTACCACCGCTTTCTGGGAATAATGCCTCCTAATTCCTTGTGTATTTTGCCTTTTCTTTTGCACCTTTTGTAACCCATCTCATAAACTTTTGGGTTTACTTTTGACTCTATGAGGACAATTTTTAGGTAGTCCTTTTGAACACTTGCCTTCTTATTTGTGCTACCAATATTTTTGGTATGAGAGGAGATGTAGCTTGTTATAAGCGTCTTAAGGGTGGCATGGTCTCGTGACCTTTGTGCCCTTTTTGCATGGCACTGCAAGCTGTTAAGACTTGTCGTAGGGTGGCATGGTCTCATGACCTCCATGCTCTTTTTTATGGCATTGCAAGCTACATGGTCTTGTGACCTCCAAGCCTTTTTTTTATGGCACCGCAAGCTGCTAAGGTTTTTCATAGGTGTTGGTGGCATGGTCTCATGACCTTCACACCCTTTTTTATGGCACTACAAGTTGCTAAGGCTTGCCATAGGTGATTAAAGGTAGCATGGTCTCATGACCTCTATGCCCTTTTTTTATGGTTCTATAAGCTACTAAGACTTGTCATAAGTGTTTAAGGGTGGCGTGGTCTGGTGACCTCCGCGCTCTTTTTTCATGGCACCGTAAGTCGCTAAGGCTTATCATAGGTGTTTAAAGGTGGCATTGTCTTGTAACCTCTACGCCCTTTTTTCATGGCACCGTAAGCTACTAAGGCTTGTCATAGGTGTTTAAAGGTGGCGTGGTCTCATGACTTCTCCTCCCTTTTTTCATGGAACTGCAAGCTACTAAGACTTGTCATAGGTGTTTAAGAGTGGCATGGTATCGTGACCTCCACACCCTTTTATATATGGTGTGTCAGATTTGAGAAAATGTTCATCCTAGGGTATTTCCTTATACAAAGAGATAACAACACAGTGGAAGGCGATAGGAATTAAGTAACTACATATGTGAATAAGAATACGAGTGTAAACATAAACAATAACAAAATGAAATAAACAAAACAAATGTAATTGCTATGGATAGAACTTCTTTAAGTGCTCTGCATTCCACGAGTGTGGTAGCTCCTTGCACTGGCTATCCTTCAAGCAGTAAGACCCTGGCCTGTTGTTTGCTACCACCACATAGGGTCATTCCCATCAGTGCCCCAATTTTCCATTGTCCTTAGTGGTCACCCTGCTTTTCTTCAAGACTAGATCCCTTGTCTTAAAAGTCCTAGGCTTTACTCTCTTGTTGAAATATTGCTCAGCTTTAACTTTTTGTGCAACACTTTGGCCTCCGATATTTCCCTTTCCTCTTCCAATAAGTTGAGGTACTCCTCCATCTTTTTGTCATTTTGGGGCGCTGCAAAATAGCGTGTTCAGAAACTTGGGAGCCATACTTCGACTGGGGGAATTGCTTAGCACCCGTACACCAGTGCGAATGGGGATTCCCCCATTGGTGTCTTTACCGATGTTCTATATGTCCAAAGTACCCCCAGCAGCTCATTCGCCCATTCTCCCTTCTTTTTTGTGACCTTTTTTTTTTAGGATTGAGAGTAATGCCTTATTCATCTCTTTTGCTTGTCCATTTGCTTGTGGGTGACCTGGCAAAGAGTATTTTACTTTGATCTTCAGTTCCATGCACCATTCCCTATAATGGTCCGAGTCAAACTAGTGCCCATTGTCTATAACTATGCTTTGCAAGATCCCATATATGCAAATGATGTTCTTCCACAAAAATCTTGTCACAACCTTACTTTTCATGGTTGCCAATGGCTCTACTTTCGCCCACTTCATGAAGTAGTCCACTGTGACAACCATGAACTTCACACCGCCTCTCCCTGGAGGCAAAGGTCTAACCAGATTCATGCCCCACTAGACAAAAGGCTATGGCGTAGTTAAGGATGTCAACTCCTCTGGGGGGCAGGAGGTATCAGCGCGTATGTCTGGCATTTGACGCATCTTTTCATGAACTCTCGAGCATCCCTCAATGTGTTGGGCCAATACCCTACCCTTACTGCTTCTCAGCTAGGGCCTTTCCGCCAGAATGGTTTCTGCATATTCCTTCGTGTATTTCTACTAGGACATACTGCTCTTCTTGAAGTGAGATACATCGTAGTAATGGGGTCAAGAAACCCCTTTTGTAAAGGACCCCATCGATAAGCGTGAAGCTAGCCGCCCTTCTCCTTATTCTCCTCGCCTCTTCCTTTCCTTCAAGCAATTTTCCCACATCTAAATGCTCGACCACATTGCTTGCCCATTCTGGAATACTTGAGCCTAGGAAGCCCACTTCTTTCCCAATAGCTGGGACCTCAACGATTCCCCTTTCAACTTGCCATGGGAGGGGTGCTTCCTCCATTCCTAATGCTATGCTTGTTAACTTGTCTGCCACTATATCCTCCTCTCGTGGTATCTAAGATATATTGAAATACGATAAAAGATCACGTGCCTCCTAGACTCATGCTAAGTATTTCTTCAACTTCTCCCCCTTCATGGTGTATAGGCCCAGCACCTGATTGACTCCTACCTGTGAATCCAATTTTTCCTCCACCTCGGTTGCTCCTATTGTGGCGGCTATAGAGAGCCCTGCCACCAATGCTTCATATTCTACCTCATTTTTTATAACTTTGAATGTTAACATTGCCATGTAGTGTCGTTCCATACCATCGGGGCTTAGCAGATGCACTCCCAAGTCCCCCTCCAGCCCAACAGGATGAACTATCTATGAAGAGTACCCATGGCTTTCCTGTTGGCGCTACTGCATCTCCTTAGGAGAAACCTGAGAATTCTACCACAAAATCTGCCAATGTTTGCCCCTTTACCATCTTCCTTGGCATGTATTCTATATTGAACTCACTTAGCTCAATCGACCACCCCACCAACCTTCTTAAGTTGTCAGGTTTCCTTAAGGCCTTTGCTAACGGGCTCTCTATGAGCATCCTTACTATGTAGGCCTAAAAATATGGGCAGAGTTTTCTAGTCGTCGTCACTAAGGCAAAAGCTAACATATCAACTCAGGGATACCTTACTTCTGCTCCTCTTAAAGCCCGACTTATATAATACACAAGAAGTTGAACGACTCCTTCCTCCTTCACTTGGATGGCTGACACCGCATGTGTGGAGAATGCTAGATATGCGTAAAGTATGTCGCCTTTCTCTGGTTGCTTTAGAAGTGGCAGGCTGGCTAGGTGTTGTTTTAAATTTTTAAGGGCCTCATCACATTCTTCCGTTGACCTGCCTATGAATCTACTCAGCGCGGCTATCCTTCTCGCCAGTCATTGAGTGTTGTTCAGACTTCTTGGCGACTTCATATTGAGTATGGCCTCTATTTTTTTGAGAGAGGCTTCAATTCCTCTCTCTCAGACATAATAAATCACAAGAATTTTCCTAACTCAACCTCGAAAGCACATTTTGCAGGGTTCAACCTCATCCTGTAATGGCATAGGATCCTGAACGCCACTAGCAGGTCATCAAGGTGCTTGGCGGGTTCCTTACTTTTCACTAAAAGGTCGTCTACATATACTTCTATGGAATTCTCAATCTGTTCCTTAAACATGCAATTAACCAACCTTTGGTAGGTTGCTCCCGCATTCTTCAATCCGAACGGCATAACCTGTTAGCAATACAACCCACAATTTGTAATGAACGATGTCTTCTCCTCATCCGCTGGGTGCATTCGGATCTGGTTGTAGCTTGAATAGGCATCCATGAAGCTCAGCATCTAGTGTCTTGCTGTTGCGTCCACAATAACATCAATACGTGGTAAAGGAAAACTGTCCTTTTGGAAAGCCTTTAAGTTAGTGAAGTCCACGCACATTCTTCACTTTCCATTTTCCTTTTTCACTAAGACGACATTGGATAATCATTCTGGATAATGAGCTTCCTTGATGAATCCAGCGGCAAGTAGACATTTTACTTCTTCATTAATGGCGACATACTTTTCCGCTCTGAATGACCTTCTTTTCTGATGCACTGTCATGTGCTTGGGATTTACGCATAAGCGATGCTCAATGATACTGTTGTATATACCGGGAATCTACTCATAACCCTAAGCGAACACATCCGTGTGCTCTATTAATAACTACTTTAGAGCTTCTCTAGCCTCTGGAGGGAATTGGGCCCCAGTATGTGTGGTAGTGCTGGGCCGGTCCGAGTATAGTGTCACAAGCTCCAGTGGTTCATTAGCCCCAACCTATTGTAGACTCTACTCATCCCTGACTTCCACGTTTTTTCCTAAAGTCACCGCCAAAGGTGGCAGTAAGGGTGGTATCGATGCTTCACTTATTTTTGCAATGACACAAACTTCGCTTTGATTGCTCTCCAACTCTTGTACATAACATTCTCGTGCTAGAGCATGTTCACCCCATGACTTTCCAACTGCGCCATCAGTTGGGAACTTTATCTTATGGTGGTATGTGGATGTTACCACCTTGAGATAATTGAGCGTTTGTCTCCCCAATATAGCATTGTAGGAGGATGAAACTTTTACCACCAAGAAATCGGTCATGGTGATGGCTATCCGTGTACCAGTCCTGACAATTACCGGAGGGTAATAGCATTGATGGGCTATATTGTATCTCCAAAAAAGCCCTTTAGTGGCATCAGGGTGGGCCTTAGCTTTTTGGTGTTAAAACCAATCCTGGTGAAAGCCTCCCAAAATAGTATATTTGTCAAGCTTCTGTTGTTAGTTAGTATCCACCTGGTCGTATAGTTAGCTATTACGAGGGTGACCACCAAGGCATCATCGTGCAGATACAATACTCCTTCACGATCTTCCTCCCTAAATGATATTACCACCTGAGCATTAAGTTTTTTATGCTTAGAGGCATTATCTGTCACATATATTTCCTTATACCTTGCCCTTCCTGAATGTGCCTTTCGGCTAGATGTGGGCATGCCGCCTCTAGCAGTGTCCCTTGCTATTTTCCAAATTTCTCCTATGGGTACCCTGTTCCTGTTGCCTTTTGGGGGCACCCTGTCCCTGTTTTCCTGGTGGACATCAACTTGGTATTGGCATAATCGATCATTATTGCTTCCTCAGGTACCACATCTAGACTCTTGGTGCCTCTTGGGTTTCGAGCGTTCTGCAACCATTCACTCCAACTCTCACGTTCCCTCTAGCTTAGTCACTCTCTTCTTTATAGTTGTGCAATCTTTAGTCCAGTGCGATCCTGTTTGGTGATACTTGCAGTAGCAATTGCCTGTCCTAGTCTGTTGTCATTCCTTGTTGTCCTTCTCCTCTTCTTGCACATTTAAATTGTTGTGTATCAACCTAGGATTGTGGTCTGGCTGCCTTTATTTACTTCTTTCTTGACGATTCAATCTAGGCTTCCTGTCAACCTGCCCACTTCTCCACTCGATTTGTTGTCTTCCTTCCTCGGATCCACCAATGCCTGTAGTGTATCTTCAAATCATCCGCCCTATCTATGAATTCCCTGAGGATGGAAGGTGTCTTTCTGGCGAGGGTAATCTTCTCGTCCTGATCATCCATTGCGAACCTTTCCTTATTGAAACTAGTAAGGTAGGCCTTCAGGTTCTCATCCTCATTTTATTTGACCATTAGCAGATAGGCAGTTGGGCGCCGACGTCTCCTACTGGGCATAAACTGGGTGAGAAACTTCTTAACCAGCTCTTCGAAGCTGTTTATTAACCTTGGCCTGAGGGTCCCAAACCACCCTCTTGCTGTCTCCCCTTTAGGGTCAAAGTAAAAGCTCGACAGGCGATCACCCCTAGAAAACCATGCAGTGTGATGTGGGCTTTGAAGTTCTCCAGATGGTCCACTAGATCTTCTGACTCATCATACATGTTTATTTGGGGAACCTTGAATTTTGGCTAGAGTGGCATGGCCATAATTTTTTCACTGTATGGCAAATCAGTTTGGTTTAATAGGCATTCTACCGAAGAAGATCCCCTCATCTTCCTTGCCATTTCTTCATACTTTCTCGCCAGACTTCTCAGCTCATCGTGCATCTTTCTCTTCTCCACCATTCTTAGACTCAACTCTCCATTGTACTGCGATTCACCCTCACCCTACTCACTATGACCGGGTGTGGTGGTGTTGTTAGATTCTACATTCTTTTACCACAAGTCATCGTTTTCCTTCTTTAGAGTCTCCATGGCTTCTAACGGCTTCAATTGCTACTAATTGTGCTTACATGGTTGTCGGTAATGTATCCATCTCTCGATTTGCTAAGGAAGGGGTTACGGTCGGCATGTGCGAACCACGTTTGTATGCAATGAGAAATTGGACCCAAATCCCATAGACGACGCCATTGTTAAGAACATATCCCACCACCTTAAACGTACAGTTCACCTGCAAGATGGAATAAAACATCAACATGATACGCCTGCAAACACTTTGATGCTTAAGTCAGTAAAGAATCTCACTCAAGTAATCAAGAATTCACATCTAGATTGTCTTTGGAATTACCTGGTATATATAGAGATTTCTAGTTGAATTAGATCAGTGCTATAATGAGATCACACTCATGTGATGTCTATCTTGCGCAATGTTTATCAGCATAGAATATCTCTAAGTAACCAAAACAACCATGTACATGTATGAAATTCTTATTCTTCCAGGCAAGGCGGCATGTAGATCCCTACCGGGCTTGGGTCCTCCAGTTTGGGCCGTGTGATAGAGGGCCTTCTCCATTGGGTTGGAAGCACCAAATGGGCCCTCCAATCTGTGTATAATATTAGTATATATCGTTGTTATATATCATATTCTATATTAGTATTAGTATGGTATTTATAATTGATATATATATGTGTGTGATACTATAGTATACTATATACTACTATATATACTATTACTATATTATATATCATCACTATATTTATATATCACAATATACATAACTATATATATAGTAATGTTTGTCAAAATAAATAATAAAACTATATATAGTAATAAATTAAAACATATAGTGTAGATATTAGACTATACTAAAACATTTAGTAAGATACGTTCGAACAGTATGGCCTAGCATTTGAATGTTATATTAATAATTGAACATTTTTCACCTTAAATAAGCATGTTCGAAAGGTTTCTAGGGTTTTTAGCACCTCCTAACATAGTGGCGGGAATGTCTTCCGCCAGTCCTTGAGTAGCAAAATTTTGTTCGAACGATACTTTATTACAGTTTGAATGCTAACACAAAAATTTATTAAGTGGGAAAAATTGCGTGCAAAATTTATTTTCACATTCGAACATGTTATATTTACATTCAAATGGTTAACAGCTTAATATGCCACATAGGTGACAACTTTTTTCACCTTAGTAAGTGAAGCTTTAAGTGGGATGATGGCATTTTGTGCACTTGGTACTTATTATAACGACATTTTTCATCGTAATAACTTCAAAAATTCTGCACAAATTTAAGTACCCTAGAACACCCTTTATTCATCCCTTATTCCCCTTCAACCCAACGCTATACTCCCTCATTTTCTCCCCACACTCCTTCATTCTTTTCCCTACACTCCTTCATTCTTTTCCCCTTTCGATTAGAGAGAGACAAAGAGTGACACAGAGATAGAAATAGAGTGAGTTAGATTGAACTCACATTGCAAATAGGGCTTTACACGAATTTTTTGAAGCTATGTTCTTTGTTAGATATCTTCTTCATTGCACTAGAATTTTATTAATACTAATTTTATTGTTTGTCTACATGTTGTGTAGGTGTTTTTTGTTTATTGAGTTGTTTGGAATTGCACTGAAGATAAATTTCATATTTTATAGTTTATAGTTTACTCATTATAATTTATGTATTTGTGTATTTGTCTATATTGTGCATGATTTGTGAGGTTATGTTTGAGGATTGTATTTCTTGATGTTGTTTTGGGTTTGCATTTGAAATTTAGGTTGAATCCGTTCGAACAATATTTGTTATCATTTGAAAGGTATTGTTGTGCTCGAACATAAGATTTATACATTTGAACGTTAAAACATAAGTTTTATAGTGAACAAACAATTAATGATTAACAGAAGAATAGTATAACAAGAAATATTAAAAAGAAAAACTTAATTCTTAACATAAGAATAGTATAAAAAAAATATTAAAAAATATTTAACACTTAACATAAGTATAGTATAAAGAAAATTAAAAAAATACTTAATACTTAACATAAGTATAGTAAAAAGAAAATTAAAAAAATACTTAATACTTAACGTAAGTATAGTATAAAAAAAGTATTCAAAAATACTTAATTGTTAACATAACAATAGTATAACAAATATTAAAAAATACTTAATACTTCACATAAGTATAGTATAAAAAAAGGTATATAAAAAATACTTAAATGTTAACATAAGAATAGTATAAAAAAAAATTAAAAAATACTTAATACTTAACATAAGTATAGTATAAAAAAAAGCATAAAAAAATACTTAATTGTTCACATAAGAATAATATTAAAAAAAATTAAAAAATACTAAATACTTAACATATATAAGAATAGAATTAAAAACACATTAAAAAAATACTTAACACTTAACATAAGAATAGTATAAAAAATATTAAAAAAATACTTAATACTTAACATAAGAAGAGTATTAAAAAATACTTAAAATTAATACTTAACATAAGAAGAGTATTAAAAAATACTTAAAATTTAAAATTTAATTAATTTTAATATAAAAATCAGAAATGTTTTTAGCTGTTGTTTGAATATTTGTAACGATAATAATCATTTCTCTTGTGTGTAGGATAAAATGGTTGCCCTATGTACTGAATCTGCGTCAAATCCAAAATTCCTCAACAAGTGATGTTGAAATTGTTACACAAATTATAGGTCAACGTTCATGATATTTGAGAGGTTTACATCGCTGTGTTAAAGCCTTCTAACTCTTCCTCATTGTTCATGTTTGACTCTAACACCTCTATAGAGTTAGAGCAAACGAATTCTAAAATCGAAGAATTGATTACAAGGTAGCATGAGTTAAAAGCTCAATTGGCAAAACAAGTAGACATAGAGATATGTATGAAACAACAAGAACAACAAGAAGAAGAGTTAAGGAGAGTGGTGCAACTCCAAATGCAGATGCTTATGTAACAATTCAGGGCTCCAAGCAACTGATTTACATTATATGTATAGATTTTGGTATCTATTTCTGTACGAAGAATACTAGAACTACTGTTTTATTTATTTAGTTCGCACTTATTAGACTACTTTTGTAGGTATTGAACAAATTGTAATATATATTTTTTAAATATTATGTATGTCTATAAAATAGTTATTGTTTGAATGACAAAAAACCGTTCGAACAGAATAAGTAAAACCATTTGAATATTAATACAGAACATTCAAATGTAATCGATATTAAACATTCTAACATTACTTGAAACCGTTTGAACAAAATTATCGAACATGAAATTAAACATTCGAATGTCATCTCATAACAAATCGTTCAATTCTATCATGGTTCGATTGAACGTCAAAATCAATACTTTCAAAAATATTTTACTGTTTGACTATTATATTGTTTATTCGAACATTTTCTCATGCCTATTTGGTTGAACGGACTAGTGTCAATTGACCACTCACAAAGGATGCGTTCAAACATATTTGGCATTTGAATATCAAGTTTGCACCGTTCAAACATGGTTTGGGGATGAAATTCAAGCGTTCCAAAAAAAATATTATGTGCGAACGCGATGAATGGTTTTGCTCAAAGTTGTCCCAAAAGATATTTTTTGGGATGTAATTTATATTTTCGTCTTAAAATATCTTTTAGAACACTGTTATTGGAATGACCTTAAGATCTTTTTTTTCGTCCCAAGAAATATTTTGAGACAAAATCACTGTTTTTTAGACGAAAATTTTTGTCCCAAAAAACAACTTCTGTTGTAGTGCAAGCGGAATGTGGGGCCGTCACACCTATTAAAATTGGGTGTTAAAGACAAATAGATATGGGGCCACATAAAGTCAGGGCACTTTTTTAAAACAAGATGAAAACTGAAAACTACTATAGATACAAAAAGATTAAATAAAATAAACCCACAAATTAATGTAGTTTCACGTGATACAGTAGATATGTTTTATACTAAAAGTAACTTTACAATCAGACGAATTATATCCAGTCACATTAGTTTTTTAATTTACTTTAGGGAAATTTTCACAGCCAATCAAGTGTGAATATAATTTTAACACCAATCAATACAAATCCGCCACATAGGACATGTACCAACCTAAAATTTACACCCACATGCACGTGATTTCATTTTATTTTTCCATTTCTTCCCCCTCTCTCCCTCCCCCCACCCCCGACACCTGCAACCCCCTTTCTTTTAAGGATGTATATACAGAGATGATTTTCTGCTATGAAAATAAACAATAAAATAGGAGAACCAAATAAACAGGAAGCTCTCGAACTGGTCTGGAACAATGACATAGACGCTTAGATATATATTGGACTAAGACAGAAGCACCAATAAGTTTTATTTCAATGATGAGTTCATCTTTCCCAAAGCGTTTTACATTTAGATGATTTTCTGCTATGGACTAAGTGATGATTTTCTGCTATGTATTTATAGCGTTTACATTTAGATGATTTTATGTTATGAAACATTTAGATGAACTCTTAACATTTAGATGATTTTCTACAACCCCCTCCCACACGCAGAAAGGAGGCATTGGGTAGATGGAAGCTTCGAGTAAGAGAAGATGACAGGCATATTTTAGAGAGAGAGAGAGAGAGAGAGGGAGATTGCAGGAGTGGGGAGGGAGGGAGGGAGAGATGGGGAAGAGATGAAATATAAAATGAAATCACGTGCATATGGGCGTAAATTTTAGTTTAGTACACATCTTACATGGCAGATTTGTATCGACTGGTGCTAAAGTTAGATTGACTGGTGCTAAAGTTAGATTTCTACCCGACTGGCTGGGAGCTTTACTCTTTACTTTAGTATAATTCTTTTATGACTAAAATATTTACTCTTTACTTTAATATAATTTTGTTGTGACTAAAATATTTCTCGTACAAGATTATCCAAATTCTCAAATTCATACAAGATTTTTTTTCCATATGTAATCGTTTTGAAATTGATCAAAACCAACAATTTTTCCTTGAATATGGAAAATAAAGAGTTTAAATGCAGATGGGCTAACAACATAAAATCTCCAGAGGAGCAAGTTCAAATAAATAAACACAAAATTGAAATAAATAGATACCAGTTTGTAGGGGAGTTGAAAACTTGGAACAACAAAACCATTGTTATATTTAAAAAAATACAATCATTATATTCTCACAACGCTTGTCGACAGTATATCTACATTCCAAACCAATTTCTGTACATTGCAGAATCATAAAAAGATGCAAAACTGGAAATCTATTCAAATACAACAGAAACTAAAACATATTCTCTAGCCCCAAACATCTGCCTGGAGCATTTGGAAGCAAATACCAATAACAGTACAAAGCAAAGGTAATATAGGAGTCATATCAAACAGCTGTCACATTCATACAAGTTGTTGAGAGAAATGAGATCATTGACTTAATTGATGCTCCGGCAATGGCAGATGTAAAGCATTTACGCTCAATTTATCCCTCTTGATTTGCATAAGTTGGTCATAAACGCACCATGCAAAACTAAGGAAATGAGCCCTATTCATTCCCTCGTTGTAGCGACCCCAGTAAGTATAATGATATGTGACATGATACCATGCCGATGCTTTTGCTTTTGCATTATCAGTACTGTCTGCATCACTTCCCTCGTTGAACCAAGTCCTGGCTTCCATTCTTAACGACTTTACAGCATATTTAATTGCATCCAGATCCATCTTCCAAATAAAATGTTTTGACATATAGCAACTGAGAATTTCAGCTTCAGTTTTGATCCCGTAGTACTCCATCAAGTTCCCCAACTTGTAATCATACTCACTTTTGTTTCTGAAAGCATCACTGAGGAAGCCCTCAAAGCCGTCTACTTCCATGTCAGGGTCATAATGCAGTTTTGCTGATTCCAAAGTGAAGGCTTTCACAGGAATTGTACGTGGTGTAATGGCTTTCACTTCTCGAAAAAGCTTTCCGATAACAGATCTCGATCTGTAGGTACGTTTATTAGTCTTTTCCATGAAATCGGGATATTCTTTGACGTATAGATGAGGAGGTATTTCGGCTGCAATACCAGTTTCCGGGAAGTCAATGGCAATTGAGTGTATCTTGGCAAGCTCCATACATTCATGGCTCATTACCCTACGGGGCTCCCTGTCTGCAAAAACGGTGTGGACCATTCTGATGATTCCTAAGTTGTCTTTGACCATAGAGTTAGTGAAATACTCCTCTACTTCCTGCATGACAACAAGTAGAGGCTCTTATATGTTAGGTATAGAAGAAAGTTTGTGTAGAAGGACATGGAAATCTGAGGTTAGATACCTTTATTGTAACATCATGATCAACTTGCATGGTTGGTGCTGCAACATATTCCATTGGCTCAACTTGAAGAGGAGGAATAAGATCACGGTCCCAACAGACCAAGTACATATCTCCGTCCAAATTACTTCCCGAAGATTCATTTGGATGAGGTCTGAACACAATTATTTTCAAATCATGTTAGTAAAGAGTGTATACAGAAATAATGCTGAACATGACCTTTGTGTAATTGTATGGCCAAGGCAAGTGACCAAACAACAACAAAAAGAAAAAAGCAATGGCACAGTAAGCCAACAAATTTGGAACCTTTTCAAGTCATAAGCAGAGGAAGGATTGACAATGCAAAGTAAACAGAGAGTTTAGTCTGAATCTAGAATGTTCAGAAATTGCATTTTTTATATTACTATTTTAACTTTTGCTAGTTTATATTATATGTTGAGATTCTACGTAAGGATAATGGGTCTCAATGTTTTCCCTGTTGATTACATTAGATCTTATAACCATTATAAAAGTCAAATAGGCAGTCGTGAATATTAATAGGATGTGATGAATTTTATGTTGCTATAGGATTATGTGTAAACTCTGGTGCAAGTGAGTGCACATATTAATAGGATATCATGCTTTAGAATTACCAACTATTGCATTTTAAAGACTTACCTCTTTCCCTTTTGTGGAAAAACAACACAATCCACCATGTGGTGTAGAGCTGGCACATTAACAGCTTTCAAGACTCTCACATCTCCTGGGTGTAGACAAGGGCTTTTAGCAACAACCACCTCACATTCAAAGATGTAGTTATTTGGGTTTGAACTGCTGGCACTAAACATATGCGTTGACTGGTTATGGAGGTGCCTACTAAGGCGAGAAACTTGAAGAAATACTTGACCATATTCCAATGTTCTGGTTTCATCTAGGCATCCCATCAGAAATCTCCCATTTGGAACAAAAATCCAAGTTCTACACCTCAGGTCCCTCAACATAGATGCATGGAATGCTTGAAGCATCATTGAAAGAAAAGGTTCTGCATCTGGCTTGTAATCACATAAAAGCATTTCCTTCAAAACTTCTGTAATGTCTTCTGTGAACATCATCTCCAGTGCCTCCTGTGCACTCAACGGATCTCTTAACATGGCATTCAATTGATCTATAGCCTCCCTTTGCTTTTTTTGAAAAACTTGATCCCCAACTCCAAGGTAAGACAGAAGAATTATTATCTGGCGACTCAGAAAACAAGGCTGAAAGTTACTCCATGCCAAAACATCAAGTTTTGTGTCAAGTGATTTGTGTCTGAACATGCTCTTTCTCAATGACAACTTCACCGATGATGTCGGATCAACAGCCACAACACCTTTGTACCCACCGTATTGAATCTGAAATGCTGATGGAATAAAACTGCAGCCTAACTTTGTTGCCACTTTGCAAGCCAATTCTTCAGAAACCTTCCCAATTCCATCTGAGAAACAATATGTGGCTTCTCCCCTATTAACTTCTATATCGGGAAGAACTTCAGTTTCATCTCTGCCAACAATGGCAGTTTCTCTAGAAGAGCAAAAAGATTGACTCAGTCTGGAACAATATTTTGCCACATTCCTGATATCTTGAAAATCACCCATCCACTCTCTGATATCTGCCGCAGTCAAGCCAGGTCTTGAAGCAAACATCCAAATAGAATTATCGAGTGCATGACGAGATGAAGGGGCAAGAAACTCAAACTTCTTATCACCAATAACTATGCCATTTCTTAAGGTGGATATTATCCTCTCATAAACTCTAGTTCGCTTGTCCTCATCTGTAGAACATGCACATAAAGATAACGCTGTAGGTTGAACTTTATACAAGTCCTCATCAACAAAAGAAACACGTAGAAAATTATCAATATCTTCAGGATAATTGCGCAAGACTCTGTTGGAGAGATTCACCTCGGGACCACAGAAGTAGACTTTAGATGGAGTAATTTGAACCCTGTGTACATATACAAGCCCATCGTCCAAAGAAATAGCAGGAGTTCTAGGAAGTTGCGTAGATGTGGTGTATCCGTACTGCTCCTGGAGCCATTTCACAGGTTCATAGCAGCAATCTTTTAGATGAAAAATTTTGTCCAGGGCAATTTTTATGTGATCAATTTTGATTCTCTTAGGATCAACCAACTGATAAAAATAATCATCAATTGCGGGCCTAGGAACACACCCATGCTGAATCAACGAGTTGATCTTAAACAAGATATTATATGGCAGGTCAAAGCCAGTGGGGGGATTCACAATGGGTACAAGACCTGAGCAGCATGAGAAAGGAGAACCTTCCATCAATTCAAGTTGGTCTTCATTTTCTTTATAATGGTCAAAATCAAGGTGTAAATTCAGAAGTCGGAGCTTATTTGGAAACTCCAAACATAGAGCATAAGATTGGCCAATGCAGCAGGATGGAGTGAAATCAACTCCTCGCACCCACTCATAATGATGACAATCAGATACTTTTTTCTCATAAATCCTTGGAGCTCCGAATAACTAGCAATACAAACATGAACTCATTTAGTGAACTTATGTAATGTTGACTGATATTTAACTGTGGAACGCAAAAGTTTTACAGATGGCAAAAGGGCCTTTTATTGATGTTATATGGTTGGAAAATACTTCCTTTCATTAAATAGATTACATCAATGACACAAGGAGTGTTGATAAGAAAGAGTATAGCAACTTATGCATAAAAGAGCGAAACAAGATTACTGGCTTTATATGCCTGTATGAACTACAGAATTAACCCCTAGGGGTTGCCTCAACTGGTAAATGCCTTTTAGTGTTATGCTCTGTCCAAAGTTTAAGGTTCAAATCCTCTTAAGTGCAAACAATCCCTAAGGACCATGAGACTGGAGGATTTTTCTCTTGAATTACCTAAGGTGTCCGTGCACCCCCGAGATTAGTCAAAACATTGTTCTCGGGGCACCCGGTGCAAGTAAAAATAAATAAACTACAGAATTGATGAAATTTATTTTTGAATTAAATTTTTCACCAGCTGACCTGAATGAGAAGAAACTTTGTTGCTTGACCACGTGGACGATATAGCTCAATCTTCCCAATGTTCTCATAGGAGATTTCAAACTTGTACTCTACAGAAAGATGGGAAAAAAAGAAATACAATCTTCTCATCTTGAAATCAAATTTCCCAAAGACATCTTCCTGCTTCCAGAGCACAGAAAAATTATTTCTGGAAACCTGATTTCCAAAGCGCAGCACTATATTATCCATGCTGTATAAGATCCTTGGCTCTGGTACAATATCAAAGAGTTTGAATCCCAAGCTTCAACTGCAGTTTCAGTATGGACAATAGTTGGGAAAAAAATAACAGAATTTAGAACTTGAATGCTTCATTACAGAAAATAAAAAGTTCAATGCACTGCCTTGATATTATTACCTACATATTTATATTTAATTTGGAAATGTGCAGACAAAAATTTACCATAAGAGACATCTCTGTATGATGGTCATTGGGGAAAGTAGATCTCTTCTTTGAGATACATTTACCAAGGACAACTTAGTTTAAAGACAAGTAGATCAAGCTTGCGATTAGCATTTTCACTGTTTTTTTCTTTTTTCTTTTTTCTTCGTAGTTGCACCGTTCATCCATGGAACTCCTAAAAACCATTCTTACAAATTTTACACTTTGTTTTCTGAAAATAACTCATTACACAGAGCAAACAGAGTCAACTAAGAAAACTAGAACACATGCATTTGACAATTAGATACATATTACTGCATTTGAAAGAAACTAAATATCAAAAACACCATAATCCAAAAGCAAAAGAAAAATTCAAGCCAACCTGAAACCACCCAGCATTCAGATTTCAAAGCAATATATTTGCTCAAAACCACCAGGTTGACAAAGGCTTCAATGAGAAGGGAGAGAGAGAGAGAGAGAGAGAGAGAGAGAGAGAGAGAGAGAGAGAGAGAGAGAGAGAGAGAGAGAGCCTGACTTGAAAGGAAAGCACTGAGTGTAGAATTGCTGGTGTGGGAAAAAAACAAGGCTCATGATCAACTATATATAGACGAGGGTAAAGAGAAAGCAGTCTCTGGCGCCAAAAGATGAGTACTGTTAATAAACTAGCCCTGGCCGAGGTAAACTGATCAAGCTAAGTAAAGAAACATTGACGAACCTAATAGCTTTATATAGACGAGGGTAAAGAGAAAGCAGCCTCTGTTCCAAAAGATGAGTACTGTTAACAAACTACCCCTAGCCGAGATAAACTGATCAAGCTAAGTAAAGAAACATTGACGAATCCAATAGCTTTATAACACTTGTTTACTAAGTTCACAAATGACAAACGTTGTTTAATGTTATGTTCCATAACGGCTGCATTTGGACGTACGTTAACCTAACCTGAGTTCTTTATAAATAATATTAAGTTAAGTAGATAGAGTGAATTATATGAAAACCATCTCAAATTAATTTAAATATGTTTAGATATTAAGATGAGTTTAGTAATATTTATGAAAAATTGAAAAAGATTGTAAATTCACGTATAAAAATGTGTTGAATTGAAAAAGGTTATACATCCCACGTGTAAGAAGATTTTGAGTTTGAGTTCTTTGATGAAGTATCATAATTGCATGATTAAGCTACTAAAAAGAATAAATTGTTTAATCAAAAATAAATTAAGCACTTAATTATACAATAGATTATAATACTTAAGTCTATTAATAAATTCTAATATTTTTGCACTTAAAAAGAGTTATAATGTAACTATTTCACATCGAAATTAATATCCCAATTCTACTCATTTTGTATCTTAGTTAAGTGTTGCAGGACACTGCTGAAAAAAAAAATACATGAGCTGCCTACACCCCATTTGAGAGGGATATTACAACAAATGGGTATTCTTGGAAATACTTAACCATGCACAAAGAAATTGGTAGTAGAGCACGTGTAGCACACAACTACAAAACAATTAGGGAGGGGAAATGCAAGATGCGAACCCAGCTGAAGAGATCGTGGCCTCGGAAGTGCAGCAACAGACCTCAGCGCACAGCACGATCACGCAAGATGGAGGGGCGGGCAAAGCAAACCTGCAGAGAAAATCACGCACGGACGTGGGGCATGAGCTGGGACGCGGGACCTCAACACAAGATGCAGGGACAGTTTCGAATTTTTGGAGAATTTCATTCAGCATTTTTTTTCTCTTGTTTTTATTTTACTTGGTTCAGACGGTGCTAGGGAATTAATTGGGCATTCTCGTTTTTATGCTAGGAATATTCTTTTTGGCTCCAAGATTTTGGTGGGACGTCTCTCTTTTCGGAGGGGTAGCTTAGTTTTTCTTTTGGTTATGTTTGGGACTCAGGGGTTGTTATTATTTGCGGTTTTTCTTTTCATCTTCTTGGCTTTTTGGTTCTCGATTCCAGACCCTTGTGAGGAAGCTAATATTGTTCTTCATCTTCTTTTGGAGTATATTCTGAAATGGAGATGGAGCATTTGGACTCAAACATGTTAGGCTAACTTTTCAACTTGAGCTACGGGCTGTTGATCTCTTTTGTTCAAACTGCTGATTGAAATAATTTAATTTTATGATTTCCATTCTATTGAGCTGCAAATAGATATTTGAGAATATAAATTCCTGAAACTCTTGTTCTTATTCTGCTATTGACGTAAGGCACAGTAGAAGCTTGGTAATCTTTTCAAGGTTTCTCATGGTTAGTGCTTCATAGTGAATTTGTTTGCACTCTATAGACACTTAGATTTGGCAAAAATATGGTTTTAATTCTTTTATTTTCCTATTGTTAATACTTGGAATGGATTGACAATTGAGTCATAGAACTTGAGAAGTAAATTAGAGTTTGAGATAGGATGATACAATCTTGTAGCCCAGGTGTTTGATATATTGTCTCTTAAGTGTTTATTTTCCTGCAATCTTTATTTTTCTTGCACTCATTTCTCTAGCATTTATTTATTTACTCATTTCTTTTAATTTTATAAGCATTAAAAAAAATAGAGAAAAAATCCAAAGCATTCTTCATTAATACACTCCACATCAGTACATAAATTTCTTTTTCTTGTTTATTTTCTTAGTTGTGTAAGTAGCCTCTTTCACAAACACGCTCCTCCTCACACAAACACAACTCATTATATGCTTGTTCTCCATGAACATTGTTGTCCCTGTGGAAATGACCTTGGAACTCATCTATGTATTACTTTGATAGCTTTTGCACTTAGAAGACAGATTTAGAAAGCCATCATTCTTCTATGGAGTAGCCACTGTAGCAGTGCATAGATTGCACACACTACTTGGCTTCTTCTGGTTTTTTGTTTTTTTTTTTTAAAACCAAAACGCACAGTTTTGATTCAATTTGAAATACGGTTTCTTATTTTTATCCCCATTCGAATTCATCTAGCGAAACCACCCTCCTCCCTCGACAGCAACCCGCGTGAGCTCCCTCTATGCAACACCTCCCCAAGACGCCATCTCTCTCGACAGCATCGCCACTCCCTGCAAGAACAAAGCAAACTAGAGCAACATCCCGTGAAACCCACCCTCTTTCCTTGCCACAAACCCACATCTTTTTCCTCTTCCCAGCGCCATCGAGCGACAATGTCTCTCTGTTTAGCACCACCTCGTGACACTCCTACGTTTGCCCAATGCCGCCACTCCTCACGAGCTGATTGAACGGACCAAACCAGCGACAAGTTCCAACAACTCTGTTTCGGTGAATGGATTGAGAAGCTTCGTAAACAAATATTGTACTATTTTCCCGTCCATAATAATATGTTCTTCATATGTAAATCAAGATGTGATTTTTGTGTTTTTTGAGATTGGTATTGTAGCCTAGGGCATGGAGAAAAGCCTCAGTTTTTGCTTGGCTTTTGGCTTTTGTTAGTTTTGAATGGTTGTGGATTGTGACATCTGAATCTTAGCTTTTGCTTAGCTTCTGTTAGTTTTGAATAGTTGTGGATTGTGACATAAAAATCTCAGCTTTTGCACGGTTTCTGTTAGTGTTGAATATGAAGGAATGCAATACTTGTTAGCTTTTTCTACCAACCATGTACGTAGGTACATGAGCCGTGAGCTTAAATATTTAAGATGGTTGTTATAACATTTTTCTTTTTAAATTCATTCTTACATAGATTTTTCCAAAAGTCTCCAAGCATGAGTACGATATTATCAAATCATGGAAGTACTTTAATTAATTTGACACATCTTCTGTTTAGAAGATCAACTATTATTATTGATGAATGATACAAATCATGAAACACACACAGCCACACCCATTTATATAGATTTTCTTTTTTCATGTAGCAAAAGAAGGATCAGAGTTGAGAGAATATCATCTGTTTCCACTTGTGATCCAGTACTTGCGATATATAAATATCATTAGATTTTGCTTCCCAAGGATCATGGCAATATATACTAGCTTGTATATTATCATCCAGCTCCAGAATTAGATAATAAATTTAAGTACTAGCAGGAGTGCATGCATATTTCTTCTCTGCATTAATGATAGACCATGTTATAAGATTAATAATTCATGAATATATATTAGGTTCATCTTAAAATAATTTTATGATCTCTCTTGTCATATTACAAAAAGGAAATTAATGATCAATCTGGCCACTAAACATAACTTTCCCAAACCCCATACAACTGGACATTTTCACCCTTGGAAGCAAAACATTTCTAATATGCAAGCTGCTTAGTCTGAAAAAGAAGTCCAAAGTTACTTTATTGCATTTATCGGGCTTGCATAATGCTCCTTACAATATTTGAGAACTTGAAGGTTGGGAATGCTAAATAACATTAATGCATGATCCATAAGGCACGGGTTGTGCAAAGTTGAAGCAACCTTTTACTTTAGATGGAAAAAAGAAAATCTTTCCTAAGAAATATCAAACGTGCACTACTTTTCATGCTTTGTGAAGCCTTTTGTTAAATAAGTTAAAGTTAACAAGGCATAACAAAACAGCAAGGTTTAAGAAAATCATAGATGAGAATCTATTCTGAGAAACCTTAATTATGTTGGTACCTTAGAATCACCGAAAGATCATTACCTTTTCTACTTTAAATTGTGGAACCCTTAATTATGTTGCTACCTTAGAATCACCAAAAGATCATTATCTTCTCTACTTTCTCTTCTACTTTTCGTCTGTTATTTCTTTACTAACTTTTCTCCCATCTATGAAGAAGCTAGCCACCCTCTATCTTATATCGCTTTTACTTTCACTTTACAAGATTTCCCCTTTTATCCAATCTTTTTCATTTATTTACTGGGAAATGTTTCTCTTTTCTTTCTTTTAAAACTTCTTCCCAATCCTCCCTTAGCTGATCTCATCTTGATTCTACTTTTATTATCCTCCCAAAAACTATTACTATTTAGAGCTGCTCATGATCTATTTTAAACTAACAATAATATTAGTTTAGTCTACCTTCACTTTTTCTAGAAGCAGCAGGAAATAAAGTGACTGACCTGAAAAACAGTTTAACTTTGTTAATATGAATTGCAGATTTCTGCTCTATGGTTTCCTTAGCCTTCTATGTTGTATTGCATTTCATCTCTAATCTGTGCCTTCCTGGAAATAACATCTCTACAAGTGAATCAGGACTAGTTTTTTTAACTCCTCACTTTCATGCCTCTCCTCATCTTCCATACAAGCATAGTTGGGGGATCCGATTAGCCCCCCTGGTATACTCTTTTCATCAATTATTGTTATAGAAAAGTGTACTTAGACACTCTCTCTCAAATATGCAAAATCAGTTCCTACATTTGTTGGTGTAGTCAGTTATTATTAACAAATGATGCATTTTAATCATATACCAGTGGCTCTCTTCAATCTGTCTCATGAGCATACACTCATGTTTTTAATGTCAACTCTCTTGTTTTTTACTAGAGTTGATGATGCTCTTTGTGTTGACATTATGTAATCTGAGAATAATCCCAATAGGAAAAGGTTAATTTATTGAGTACTGACCTGAGCAACCAAGTTCCCTTCATTTCAACTTTCTATAAACTTGAGGCAATAATAATAATACTTATGGCATCTGCTCAACTATTTATTATTCTCAATGTTGAAGCCCCATGCACTACTACTCATGTTGTTATTGTGGCACAGGTTTTTCCTGATTCCTTTTTTTTTTTTTTTTTTTTTTTAATGGATTAGGAGATAGGACCCGATCATGATAAGGTAAGAACCATTTAGAATCTCAAACCCAAAAGAGTGACTACTGTTGTGATTGACATGTTTGCTATTGGAATTAAATTGTAATTTTTTGTTTAAAATAAATGTTTACAATTTATTCGTCTTCCATTCATTTATAATCCTCTCATTACTCCATAGGGTGATATAAAGTGTTTGAGAAATTTTTTTATTATTTTCCACTTGTTAATCAATCATCTAATACCATATCATGAACAGACCCAAGCTGAATTAAGGAGTTGATCTTAAACAAGATATTATATGGTAGGTCAGAGCCTGTGGGGGGATTCACAATGGGTACAAGACCTGAGCAGCATGAGAAAGGAGAACCTTCCATCAATACAAGTTGGTCTTCATTTTCTTTAGAATGGTCAAAATCAATGTGTAAATTCAGAAGTCGGAGCTTATTTGGAAACTCCAAACATAGAGCATAAGATTGGCCAATCAGCAGAAAATATACAAGACTACCATTCTATCTTCAGAAAATATAAAAACTTAATGACTAAGATATACAACAGTTACAAAAAATCAATTATAGAAAGTGTATAATGTAACACCTCCCAATCTGTTTTCAAATTTTTATTTTTTTAATATTGACTATGGGCATAAAATATTTCTTTTGTTTCTTTTGATAAATTAAGATTTTTCGGTTTGATATTTAATTTAAAAATCTTTTTATGAGCCTAGATATTTTTTTCTTTTTTCTTAAAAAAAAAAAAAAAACAAGTTCAGATTATTCTTTTAATGTTTTAAATTGAGGTCTAATTTATTTATGAATCGAGACCTTGTTTTGTTTTTTAAAGTTTTTATTTTTTTATCTTTCTCATACAGATTAGGGTTACGTTTCCGTTAAAATTCTTAAACCTATTATTCAGCCCCGTAGATGTTTTATTTTTTATTTTTTAAACCCTTTCTTGGTTGCCGTCACAACGTGAACCACACATGCACGTTCTTTCTTATTTATTTATTTATATTTCGCCTCTAGGTTTCAGCCATCTAACCTCTATTTTTAGATGCACTTTCACGTCTATTAGGAATACAGTGCTACTGCCGCCAGCCTCATCCAAAGCCAAACCTCTTCCGTCGCACTCCCTGCACCTTCACAGAATCACCTTGCAGCCGCAGCAAACCACTGACCCACGTTGCCGTGACCCCATGCCTTCGCGCCGCACCACCTTCAAGTAATCACCACCCTTGCTCCTCTATAGCACCTTACACGTCGGAAACATCCCACGGCAGCAACCCACGCGTTGCATGCCCTTCCCGAGTCCAAGAGCCACTGCACCTCCTCTTGGCCGTCACCATCTCACCACACGGTACCACTCTGCACCACCACAGCCCGCAGCTTCCTCCAGTGCCAAGACTCCTTCTCTCCACAGAACCACCATGTCGTCAGCCCGATTTCCGTTGACCCATATTCCTCAGCCGTCCAACACCGAAGCACTGCCTCACACGGCACCGAAGCACCTCTGTTTTGGTTCTCAAAAACAGAGCAACCCGAGCGACTCCACCCCTCCCACGAAGAAACCTCCAGCTTGCCCGCAACCATGAGAACCAGTAACTCAAGTCTAGCTCAGCCACATGAAACCGAAACCACCCCTGTTTTTGATTCCCGAAAACAGAGCATGGGAAGCTCTCCCCATACTCTCTGTTTCCAGCCTTGCTACACGCCGGAAACTACCCAAAAACAAAACCCACAGAAACCGCCTTCCGTTTCCCCCTCGGGTCCGTCGTTCGGCAAGCTGCGGTAAGTCACCTGCACCTTTCCGTTTCTCCCTCTCACGGCTTCCCTCTTCACGTGTTCTCATATCTCTCTCTCTCTCTCTCTCAGTGCGCAGCCTCCCAACCGTGTCTCAGCCATCTCCCAGCTGTCCCAACGGTAAGCCTCCTCACACGACCCTGGTCATGTGACTGTATATCATCCCTGGAAACAAAACAAAACATGGGCTATAGTGTTTTCGTAGCCTTGTGTAGAGATGGGAGGAAGAGTCTATTTTGGTTAAAATGACAATTTTGCCCTCAGTTCTATAACTGGGTGTTAGGGTTTTATTCTTGTTTTTATCCTTTTTTTTTTTTTCTTTTCTTTTCTTTTCTTTTTTTTCTTTTTTTAGTGCGTTTTCTTAAGTTATTTTGAAATAAAATATTTTTGAGTTAACTTCGGATTGTAAAACTATTTTGGGTAAGGTAATATTTTATTTTTATTTCAAAGACTTTTTCATTGTTAAATAGGTTGGGTTTTGTTTACTTAAATAGATTGACAATGGAGTTGGAATTAGGTTAAGTATATTAAGTGTATAATTGATGGTTTTGGAAAATGATGGTATTTAAGGAATTTTGAGAATTTAGGTTCTTGAGGAATTAAAATAGGTTATTTAGGCATCTTATGCTTAAATATTGAAATAAGTGATCGATTGTAAATTTACGGAAATTATGTAACTATTTTATAGGTTACGATTAATATTTGTTCGGCATTGTTGAGGAAAATTTCAAAAAGTTAAGAAGTTCAGATAAGCAAGATTCGTTTGCTAAACTTGCATAAAAGAAATGAACTGAGATTGATCTTGAAAAAGTATGCATATTTTGTTATGAAAATAATTCTGAAACACCTCAATTATTTGTTTTGCATTACTCATGAAATTTTGTATAAGAATAAATTATTTTCTAATATGACTGGTGTAGACATAAAATATTTTGGTATTTTATTTATGAACTATGCAAAAGAGAGCAAATATGAAATTTTGTGCATAAATCATATTTTTATGATCCGATTCTGTTATGTTCTGAAAATGTTTTGTACTTTGATATGATATGACGTGATTTCTGAAAACCTCTAGCATGACATTCTATTTCTGTTTCTGTTTTGTTCTGACCTTACCATGGGTATAAAACTATGGCCTCTGTTCGGGTTGGTACCAACTTTTCTGTTTCCAATGCACCCACTTTGAAAGCAAAGTGGTTTTCTGCGTGGTCTTTACTATGTGTACACTCGGGGCTCTGAGAATAATAAGGAGAAAATTCACATTCTGTTTCTGCTCAGTTGGCCTCTGAGGTTTGCACAACCCTACCACGGGGGTTAAACATGGAATTCTGTTCTGATGTGATTTTTTCAGTTATGCCGTGCCAAAGGAACTTTGAATAAGAATATTTTCCTGAAAATTTCACTCTGATATTTTTGATAATATGTTCTGATTCTGTATTCTAAAAGTAAAAGTATTCTGTTCTGCATTTTTTTAACTCTGTAAATGCTCATATTTGCACACTAGTATATGTTCTCTACTTACTGAGTTGTTGATAACTCACCCCTTATCTTAAAATATTTTTCAGATAATTTTGATGGTTCAGCTGGAGATCAAGAGTAGGAATTTTAGCAAGGTGTGATGATCGTATTGAAATAAGTGTCCGAGAGTACAAGTGCTTATTTGAGAGGCGTAGTTAGTAAATTGATTTCTTTTTGGATATGTTGATTTGATGAGTTAAGGATATTTTCGGGTCTTTGAGGAGTTTTTAATTTATATTATTGAGAAATTCTTTGTAGTCCCTATGAAGGAACGTGGATATTTGGATTTTGTGAATAAATGAATATTTTATGGAGTTTTCTGAATTTTATAATTGTGTTATTGAAGTTGATATTAAGTAATAAGAGCTAACTCTCCGAACCTCCGGGAACGGGGCATTACATATAACATGATTTACAGCTAGGCTCTAATTACAGAAAATATCTACAAAAATTTTGGTTAGCTAAGTTGTCCACAATCTGTGTCACCTTCCTTAATATGCCCCTGCAAGATTGTGCTTCCATCGGCTAGGCAATCTTGTTCCTTAAAAATTCTGTGCATTATCCTGACAATGCTTTTGTCATTAAATCTGCCAGTTGGTCTTGAGTGTGGACATGACGGACAGTAAGTGCCCCTCGTTGAACTAGATCACGCACAAAATGAAGATCAATTTGAATATGATTCATCATTGAGTGTTGCACATGATTGAAACTTAAGTAAGTTGTTCCAAGGTTATCACAAAGAAGAGAGGGTGATGCCTGGATTGAGAAGTCAAGTTCCTGAAAGAAAGCTAGAAGCCACACAATTTCAAACGCTGCATTTGCAAATGCTTGATATTCAACTTCTGTAGATGAACGTGCAACAGCACATTGTTTCTTAGAGCTCCATGATATTAGATTGGAACTTAGAAAAGTGATGTAAGCCGAAGTTGAGGTTCAATCATCAATGTTGCCAACCCAATCAGCATCACTGTAGGTTGTTAAAGATGGAGCTATAGATTTATGGACTTGAATGCCATGAAAGATTGAGCTATAATATTGTGATTATTTTACACTTAAATTCGAGTCAATCACTCTTTTCTTACTAGTAATTAAATAGGTTAGGCCTCAATAAATCAATTCTAACTCAATTAATAACAGCTTAATTTTATGATATTAATCTCTAAACTATTACATGAAATTAAAGAGGTTAATTGTTTTGCATATATGCAGGTGGCCATGCTGAAATATTAAATCTCAAATTAATTCCTTGCATTTTCAATCTTATTTTTTGGATTTGACGAAAGAGACATGTAGCCCCTACATCTTCAGCATTTCGGAATGCACCTTTTTGACTCTTCAACTTTCAACTTCAGCCCCTACTACTCACCAAACCAAAAGATTAATCTAAGCCCTCATGCATCTACGTCAATGGAGCACCTTAGGCTTGACCTTTCAAAGTGTAGACCCTGCATACTTTATATTTCCAGTTCACACAAAAGCACCTCAAGGAAGTCTTGCAGAAGCCACTCTTTCCACAAATAACACTCAACGGCATCAACATACTGTTAGCAAATTTCAAAAGCTTCTTGAAGGTGGACCTTGCATGCATTGACTCTTCAACTGTACCTTGACTGCTTTACTTCACATCAGGGGATAATCCATTTCTTCATTTGGACGCATGCAAATCTCCAATTTGCGGAAAGCACTTCATCCCATCAAACCAACAGAAATTTAGATGGAAGACCTCACGGAAGCTAAACACGATCACTTTCTTTCCCTTCTTGGACATACAGCCCCTGCTCCATGCGACAATCAACTGCCATGCGCCCCTGCATCAAACAAGAATCACGCCAGCTCCAGCCTGCAGAACACAGATGCAATTCCAAGCTTGTATTGGGTCTCTTTGGGTCTTGAAAAAATAAAAGGCAAATAGCAGTTTTGCTCTGTTGGGATTGACAGGACGCGGCAGGAGAGTCACGAAAGAGGCTTCAGCTTACCAACACACTGCATGCCAACTCCATTTTTTAACTTTGTTGGTCCAAATCACATAAAGCTAATGTTTTAGTTAATAGAAAAGTGAGAGAAAATGGAAGGAGGGAGCCTTCATTCGGTGGTTTTTTGCTAGAGAGTTCATCAGACTCCGAAAACCCATTTTCTCTTTTCCATATTTTCAGTTTTTACAGTTCATTGGCTTTGTGTTTAATTCAAGCTTTTATTTACATTTCACCTAGATGAAATTGTTCTCGTTCAGTTTGTTTTCAGTTCAACCGAATACCTTCAATAGTTATTTCGTTTGAATTTATTTTCGATATTATGTGGTTTATTTTCCAGTAATTTTCAATCATCTTCACGCCCACTCTTGCTTGATTTACGTTGATTGCTTGGAATTGTTTGGACCTTTACGTTGGATTATCTTCATTGGAGTTGATTAGTCTAAGTAGTGTAATTTTTTCTAGGTTAGATTGAACTCTATTGGATGGAAAATAGTGACTTTTTAATTGACACACATGGTATTTGATAAAATGTCCCTTAGAACGTAAACTCCGTGAACTTCCTTTTATTATTTGGAAACATTGGATTAGATGACATTGATGAATATGGTTTAACTTCTTAAGTGAGGATAATTATAATTTAATCAATGTACATTCACAAATCCATTTAATATATGGAAGCGATTGAAGTAGCATCAATGTGCATTAGAGCGAAAATTATTATATGCTAACTAAATATTTCTATTCTCCACTCATGCTTAACACTTTATTTTATTCACTTTTATTGCATATTTTTGGCACTCATTCACCATCTCATGCAAAAGGAAATGAGGGTATTTTTGATAATGTCCACACAAAAAAAAAAAAAAAAATCAATTCTCATTGTGAATATCGTTGTAGATAGCCTTAGTTAATAATTTTATTTTATTTTCGATAGTGAATGAATTTGCATTTTAAACTAATCGTTCCTTGAGGAAATGATTTAGGGATTTTCCTATTACTATGTGACAACTCTTATACTTGGGAATAATTCTTAAAACAATTTCTAAAGTGAGTCACTGTAGATTTGTGGATTTGAATGCCATGAAAGATTGTGTGCTTTAGATACCTCAGTAGCCTCTTTGTAGCCATCCAATGTGTGACTGTTGGTTTATGCATGAACTGAGACAGCTTGTTAATCGCAAAAGAAATATCTGGACACGTCAATGAGAGGTATTGCAGGCTACCAATTACATGCCGATACTCAGTGCTGTCAACTGCAACAGTGCCATCCACCAAATGAAGAGATATGCTAGTTGAAAGAAGGGTAGAAACATCCTTTGCACTGAGCATATTTGTGCTTTTTAGAATATCATGGACATATTTATGTTGTGATAGGAATAAACCTGCACAAGTTGGAATGACTTCCAACCCAAGAAAGAAATTAAGAGACCCCATATCTTTCAATGAAAACTGATCACCAAGTTTGTCAATAACAGATGCCACAAATTTTTTATCATTCCCTCTAATAACAAGGTCATCAACATAAACAAGAAAGTAGCATGTAATATATCCACGTCGATAGACAAATAATGAGAAATCAGCTTTTGAATTGTGAAAACCAAGCTCGACTAGAGCATTCTTTGAAGCAGAATACCATGCCCTAGGGGCTTGTTTGAGTCCATAAATAGCCTTTCTCAACCTATATGCATGATCAAATTTGGACATATCCTTGAATCTAGGAGGTTGCAGCATGTAAACAGTTTCAGTAAGCTTCCCATGTAGGAAAGCATTGTTAACATCCATTTGTCTTAAATCCCAGCCATCCATAACTACAATTGCTAACACAGATTGGACAGTTGCTGGTTTAATAAAAGGGCTAAAATCTTCCTTATAATCAAGGCCTAGACGTTGATTATACCCCTTTACAACAAGTCTAGCTTTGAACCTTTCAGCAGAGCCATCGGTTTTCCTTTTCACTAGAAAGACCCACTTACAACCCACTAGATGATAATTTTTTTGTGGGGAAACCAAATCTCATGTGCCATGCCACATAAGAGTTGTGAGCTCACTAAACATAGCCTCACGCCATTGAGGGTGAGACACAGCTTGGTAAAGGGTGTTTAGTGATAGAGTAAATCTGTTTTGGCTTGAATATATTATTCATGGACCGAGTGGTCATTAAATGAGTTTGGGATGATGGAATTTTGGGCTGATCATGCTGCATGGAATCAGTGGGTTGGGTTGATGCATGTGCACGTAAACTCAAATTTAAATTAAGAACACCTAGGTCACCATTGAAATGAGAAAAATCTTGAGGAGAGAGAGAAGGGATATTACCTGGAGGTGATGTAGTAGCAATAAGAGTAGTTTCCGAGCTCTCTAGTAGTGGTGGTGGTGGCGGCTGAGGTGAGGCACACGATTGCACTAGAGCAAAGGACTCAATTTGGAGAAGATGATGACACGGGGTCGGTGAAGGAGAAGAGAAAGGATGAAGGGCTAAAGGTGGGCTTTTTTTCGAAAGTGGGCTGCTTGCGTTGGATATAGCAATCGGTCTTTGCATTTATCAAAGGTGACATGTCTTTAAATGTACAACCTTTTGGTGTTTGGGTCCATGCATTTATATGCATTTTGGTTTGAAGAATATCCAAGAAAGATGCATAGTGTGGACTTGGTATGCATTTTGTGGTTATTATAGGGCTTTAGGAGTGCATAACAAAGGCATCCAAATTTTTTTAATTTGTGATAATTGGGCCTTTGACCAAAAAGTGCCTCAAAAGGAGATTGGTTTTGGAGAAGTGGAGTGGGTTGACGATTTATGAGATATGTGACAGTTTGAAAGACATGAGGCCAATATGAGATAGGTAGTGATGCATCACGAAGTAGGGTGAGACTTATTTCTACAAGATGATGATGATGACGTTCAGAGACACCATTTTGTTGATGTGTATATGAAGCAATGGTGAAGGGACAGGTATTTTTTTAGACTTAGAAGTTCTCCTCCATTGTCAAAGTATAAACTTTATATTTTTTAGTTGAACCATGTCTGAACAAGATTTTTAAGTTGTGGAAAAATGTTGTATACACTGGATTTTGTAGCCATCATGTAAAACCACGTGTTTTGTGTAATGATCAACAAGGATGAAGTAATACCGAGAGCCATCGAGGCCAATGTAGTGAGCACGACCTTAAATATTAGTGTAAAAAATTTCAAGGGGGGCATGACTTTGAAAACTAGTGGAACCAAACGGTTGTTGCTGTGCTTTATTAATGGAACAAGAAGTACATGAAGATGACAATTTATTTGTGGTAAGCAAAAGAGAAAAATGATTAACAAGATGTTGAACAACTTTGATTGATGGATGTCCAAGACACTTGTGCTACCGATCAATTGAAGTTTGTTCATGCACATTAGCAACCATGTTGGATGAAGAAGCCACCAGCTAGTTCGGAAACATGTAGATGCCATTTTCACAGGCACCTGTTAGTAGTATCGCCCTCGTGGTGTGATCTTTCACAACAAAATGAAACTGATGAAATTCAACAAAAACATTATTTTGTTTTGTGAAATGGTGAACAGAAATTACATTATTGTAAATATTGGGAATATATAGTGTATCATGTAGATGAAAAACTTGTTCGAATGAATATAAAGCCAAAGAACCAACATGTGAGATAGCCAAAGCTGTACCATCACCTATAACAACTTTGCCAATTCCATCATATTCTAAGTGATTGGACAAATTAGTCAAATCACCAGTAATACTATCAGTGGCCCCAGAGTCAAGGAGTCATTTAGTTTCCAGGGCATTTGATGTGGCAGCACAGTTTGCTAACAGTTTAGTTGATTGTAGCTGAGGACAAGACTTAGCTATGTGGCCCAGTTGATCACATAACTGACACTTGGGTTGAAAGCATCGCTAAGTTGAGTTGGAGCGGCTCAAGGAATTACATCGCTGATCTTTCTGCTGACCATTTCCTGAGCAGGTTGGACTTGAGGTCCTTGAAGGCCCATTCGGTTTATTAGAGCCCTTCGTCGACTGACCTCCATGAAAACCAGACTTTCTAGTTGTGAAGTTGGCAGCAGCGACCAACTGCTGAGGTGTAGCCTCCATATGACGCAAGTAACTCTCATGTTCAACGAGCAAGTCATGGAGTTCTTCAAAAGCCAGCGATTTCTCTCTTGTTTGAATAGGAGCAGCGATTTCCCCAAAGTCAGGACCCAATCCATTGAAGACATAAAGGGTTAGATCATCATCTGAAATGGGATGATCAATGAGAGCTATTTCATCAGCCAAGGCTTTGACATCATGGAAATAGTCTAGAACTAATCGATTCCCACGCTGGATCAAGGTCAATTCTTCCCCGAGTTGCATGGCCCTTGTACACGATCTGCTGGCATACATACTGGTCAATTTTTTCCATGCCTCATGAGACGTTTTAGTAGTAGCAATGAGAGGAGTGATAGAGATGGATGTAGATGCAAGAATAGCACTTAGAATGAGCTTGTCTTGCCTAACCCAATGAGTTTTTCTTGAGATTGACAATGGAGTTCCATCAGTGGAAGGACACAGAGAAACGCCACTTACATAGTCCATCAGGTCATAGCCAATTAGGAGTGCTTCAAATTGGGCACGCCATTGAGGAAAGGTGAAGTGTGTGAGTTTTTCATTGACTTGTGTAGTAATGTTGAAAACAACAAGAGGGTTTTCGGTGGAAGAGAGGGGTTGAGTGTTAAGGTTGGTTGCAGAAGACATTGTAGAGTTGAGTATCGTGATCTCGTTAGAGTTTAGGTCTCTTGATACCATATAGAAGAAAGTACACTGCAAGTATTTTCAATGAAAACTTTCCACACTCTATTTGATTTTTCGAGAAGATGTTTATAAAAGACTACAATTCTATCTTATGAAAATATACAGACTTAATGAATAAGATATACAACAGTTACAAAATCAAAACCACCAGGTTGACAAGGGCTTCGATGGGAAGAGAGAGAGAGAGAGAGCCTGACTTGAAGGAAAGCACTGAGTGTAGAATTGCTGGTGTGGGAAAACTATAAGGCTCATGATCAACTATATATGGACGAGGGTGAAGAGAAAGCAGTCTTTGGCGCCAAAAGATGAGTACTGTTAACAAACTCCCCCTAGCCAAAGTAAACTGATCAAGCTAAGTAAAGAAACATTGACGAATCTAATAGCTTTATAACACTTGTTTTCTAGGGAAAAAATAAGGCTCATGATCAACTATATATAGAGGAGGGTAAAGAGAAAGCAATCTCTGGCACCAAAAGATGAGTACCGTTAACAAACTACCCCTAGCCGAAATAAACCGATCAAGCTAAGTAAAGAAACATTGGCGAATCTAATACCTTTTTAACATGACTTGTTTACTAAGTTCACAAATGACAAACGTTGTTTAATGTTATATTTCATATATTCTTGTTTAGGTTCCAAGTCTTGATAAACGATTGGGCACTCAGACTTTCTAAGCCTTATTTGGCAGTTGACGCGTTGGTGGGGCTTATGGGAATTGAAATTCCCAACGTACCCCTGTAAAACCACGAAATTTTCTACCAATTTCCTTGAACAAATAAGTTAGATCTCAATTATTAAGATTATGAAATGAATCAAATACTTTAAAATAAATAATCAAACTTGCAAAACACAACGATTGGTTACGAATGGAAACCCTTTAAAGAACTCTTTAAAGGTAAAACCCTACGGGGCAGCCAAACCCAGGAAAGTCAATCTTATTATTTGAAGAACAATTACAAGCAATAATCAATTACAAAACCTTTGCAATTCGACTCTCTTACTTGCCTAGACAAACGACCCGTTTGTCTTCTACCGCAGTAGCAGCCAGAACCTCTGGCGATCTTCAAATGTTGACTTCCCTTCTGGAACTCCAGAGGCTGAAATCCAATCGATGTTTCTTCACACTCAAAGCATGATCACACTCAAGAAGATATGAAAAATCTCATGAAAATTCTCAAGTGAATTTTCTCTCATAAACACACAGAATCTCCTCTATAAAATTCGTGGCTTGAAGTCCTTGAAGAGATACAAAACCGAATCCCTTTAAATAGAAGATCTGAAAAGAGTTCTAGTTGCAGTAGGACTCTGCTGACGGTTAGCAACAGACACGAAAACGCATCCCGACGGACTGCTAACATTTCGTGATAACTTCTTCTGATATAAACTAAACTCTGTTTAGATTTATTTTGGATAAGTGCAATACTATCAGGACTCGATTTTGACTTCAGGGACTTATCTAAACAACTCCTAAGACTTCTAGATGGACTCAATATTGTTTAGATTCAAATCGATACTTATTTTACATTCATCCAAAATTAATCAAATAATGATAAGATAAACCTTATCATTCATCCAAATTTAATCAAATAATGATAAGATAAACCTTATCATTTAGTCATCTAATCCTAGCCAATTTTTGCCTTTACAATCTCCCCCTTTGGCGGATTGGTGACAAAACCAACTTGATGAATGTCTTGCATATACAATCTTCCCTTTGATGGATCGGTCACAAAACCAACTTGATAAATGTAGTATGTACCTAAGACAAAAAATACCAGTGGACCAAGATCCCGTGAAAAATATCTTAATACAGTAATGATAAGAAATGACATAGAACATTATTTTGAAACTAGTTCCAATAATAATCAAAGGTTTAGATGTAATGTAAACTTACAAAAAGAAAGTGTTCTAGTCATCATCAATAACCATGTTCAATACTTAGTTCTCCCCCTCAACATTCTACTGCTTCCCCTAAAGTATATAGTTCTCCCCCTCAATATTTTGTTGCTCCCCTTTTTATATTTTCAGTAAATTCATTTAACTCCCACTTACTCAAACTCCCCCTAAATTTTATAATATCAAAATATTCCAATATGCTTTTCCAATACTCCCCCTTTTTGTCACTAATCTGACAAGACACAAAATAGAATAAATATCACTTATGTGTGCCAAGATGAAAACACTAAGAAAAACATGATGAACAACTCCCATGTGTCTCAATGTTTCATGGATTAAATGCACATGATGTATGAGCATGAATGTATGAGCATGAATGTATGTTAAACAATGAATAAATGATTGAGACAACTTGGTTGAGACAAAAAAACAAACACTTGGTGGGCATTCCATGAAAACCGAATGACAAAGGCTAAAGACTCACTCAAAAACCGTCTTCAATACATGCATAGAGTAGATATAACAAAAAAAATCATTGAATTTTTTTATAATTTTTTTCATTTTTATAAAAAACAACAAAAGGGCAAGTAACATGCTTAAATGCATCTTAGTTCAAACATAGTGTAACTCACAAAACAAATTCAATAAAGTACACCCTTTTATTTGCAACAATCACTATGAATGTTCACTCCTCATAAGATCATCAATGTCAAAGTTCATGTGAGTGTGTGAGTGAGTATACTTATATCATAGCATGTTATGAACTCTTTTTTTTTTTTTTTTTTTTTTTCATTTTGCTTCCCCTTTTTTTTAATATATCTTTGAGACCTTTGTTCAAAGAAAGATTACTTTTGATAGATGCTCTCAAGAGTTTGTTACTTGACATTAAAAGTCAAACTTTATGCTAGGCCCTAGATACATGAGCATTTCCTCCAAACACTAGTTTGTACACCTCCTTTGTTCATGTTGGCTGCTCATCTTTTTCCATAATGATTAGAGCAACGATTTTTTCTGTAAGAACTCAAGGTAGTAGATCCGTGTAGGGTGTTTGTCTTTTTCCGCAATGAATTAACACCGACTTTTTCTATATGGATCACTCTTTGTGTTTGGCAAGAAGAGAGCTCTTTATATATGTACTAGGTTCAACTAGTATTAATCAATTCAAGGCATGAACTCCCCCTTTGATGAGCATCTAAAAAAGAAACATATTAATTATAGGATGCTTACATATAGGTTCCTCACAGTGCATTATAAATGAACTTTGCCAAGATAATTTATAGGGTTAGTATGCACAAAGTGAATCGCACAAAATAGAAATATGCATAGGTTCAGCAATTTATTATGTGAGAACATAATTGCTCAAACTTTTACATATCAAGCATGCACTTTCCTTAAAGAAAAGTTTTGAACCAAACCAGAATTTTTTTATAATATATTTTTCTTATTTAAAACTGAAAAACAGAAACATAAAATAAAACAAAAAAATAAAATGCATGTCCTAGACTAATCCAATAATATAAAGGATGCAAGAACATGTAAGTAGTCCTATCCATTAATGTGACATGGCATCCTCTTTGACCACCCACTTTGCTTTAAATTTTGGCCTATTCTTTTTATCAACATCACTTTATATGATCTTTTCTTTATTTTGAAAGTGTGATGACTCGCTTTTGCGTGTATTTTCACTGAAGGGTTGTTTTTATTTTAATTAATATATTAGTTTATTTATTTTAATTTATTGCGTTTTAAAATTAGTTTTAATTTATTTGATGTTGTGTTTTATTTATTTTAGTCGTTTTACGGTTTTTAATCTCGTTTCGGCGGATTTGTTTTGTTTTCCCGGAGTGAGGATTGGACCTCATTTCTTTCCTACATCTCTTTTTCCCTTTTTCCTTTTTCCCTTTTTCTCTTTTCTTTTTCTTCTTTCTTTTTCTTTTTCTTTTTTTTCTTTCTTTTCTTTTTCTTCTTCTTCCTTTCTTTCCTTCCCGCGTCGACTCTCTCTCTCCTCTCCCACGCCGGTTGCAGCTCAGCCCCTCTACCACCGTCGTCCGGCCGCCGTGCTGTACACCACCCCCACCGGTCGAAGCCTCTCCCTTCGGCGCACCTCCCCACCAAATCCTAGCCCCATCCGGCCGGCCGTTTGGCCGGAAAATGCCCTTGAAACCCCACGGATTTTGCCCCGATCCGCAGCCGTCGCTCCAACCACCTCTTCACCACTTCATCACCGGTCCCTTGCCATCCTAACCCACCCATTTTCGGACCCTAATAGCCACCAGAACAGCTCCCATGAGTTAGCTTTCCATTTTGGGAAATCCGGCCATCAACCACCGTTTTCGCCGCCACCTACGGCCAACCACCACTTCCAATAGCTTCATAATCATCCTTAGACCATTCCTTATCAATCCCAAGCCCTGGTTTGTCCCCGTTCAAAAGTGGGTATTTTACAACCCACAGCCACAGTGAATTTTCACTGTTACGTTGCTTTTTCTCCGCCGTTTGCAACACCGCAAGCTTTCTAAAAATACCTTATAGTGCTGTAAGTATTTTCCAAACCCTATTTTCAGATTTAAAAATATATTGCTCATTCAATAATTTTATCTGCTGGTTGGTTGATTCCAGACTGAGTCCGAGGAGTTCGAGGATCGGATGGATGGAGGACGGAGTTGCTTGTTTTATTGATTTATGTTGGTTGGTTATTTTTGTGCATTGATATGGCATTTACATGGTGCATGCACGTGTATTTTTGTTTAATTGAGAAAAGCCTGTTTATTGGTGTAAGTGGACTTACAGGTGCGTGTGTATCACGACCCCAAGCCGGGATGGGGTATTATCTCGGTGGAGCTCCTCTGGTCACTCGGGAGCGGAATAAACTGAGTGATATCCCCTGGGTTGTCGCAAGGCGACAACGGGAGCGGGGGCTAGGGGATGCTTGGTTACGAATGCGCCGGACGCGGAACCAGACATCGCTCTACGCACCGACTCCGTGGCCCTTCGCTGGCAAGGGCTAGAGGATGCTTGGCTATGAATGAGCGGGGCGCGGAACTGGGCATCGCTCGTTAGGTGTCACATGCGTGGTGGTACTCTGCGGTGTGGCACTGGAGCCAGGGTGTGCGGATGACCCCTAGGGGAGGTCATGGTGCATATGGATAATGGTTTGAGATGGATATGGACCAAATGTGACTTTTGGCGTGATATTTGGAAAGGATTTGTTTTTGGGCCAAATGGGATTTTTGGCGTGCGTGGAAAAATATGTTTTTATGGGTTTGCGCATTGGCATCACTTCATACATATTGTTTGAGTTCTATATGCTTTTATCTGGTGGTGTTTGGATTTTACTTACCTGCGGTACCATTTTTGGTTCCGTAAATGTTGGTGCAGGATTCGAGGAGGAGGAGGAGGCTGAGCCCGAAGATGCGGCTCCGCCAGAGTTTTGAGTCGAAGTTATGCTTTATAGTTTGGTTTAAAACTATATTTGTGTTTTTGTAATATTTAATTATGTATGTTTTAAACAGCTTGTATTATATTAAGAAAATTCTGGTACTTAGTTATATGACTTTCGTTATCCGCTGCGTATTTCTTCATGCACATATGTTTCTTTTGCACACACTTGGCACTCGTCGATAGGGTGGTGACCCGAGTGGTCACCATCCGGACGTCTCGATTTCTCCGTATCCGTGCGTGGGGATTTGGGGGCGTCACAGAAAGTAAAAATCTGCTATTTCACTAATTTTGAGACTTAAAAAATTGATTTGTTGACTCATATCACAAACTTGATTCTCTAGACTATTTCCTTTCCTTTTTGGATTTCTTTCACATCCATTTTTCTTCACTTTATTCAAGTTAAAGCAATTTAGTCTTATATGACCAACAACACCACAATAATGACAAATAGGAATAAACTTACCTTTGCACTTACCTTGGTTGGGCTTCTTTGTCATTAATCTATCATGTGAGACTCTTGAAACATGAGTTGTAGACATGGCCTTCTTTGGAGTTTCCTCATCTTGACTTCCTTTAACAAAAATGATATCTTTTGATGAGGTGGCAGCGGATGATGAGTCTTTAAGTTCCATACCTTGGGAAGTCATATACCCCAAACCGGTGCGATCACAACTAGATTTTTGAATACTCAACATCTCTTCTAATTTTTGTGTTGCTGTTTTTTCTTGAACCTTTTCCAATTCTTTTTCTAATGCAATTTTTTGATCCCTTAATCTTGCTATTTCAATATCAGAAATTTTGAATGTCTCAGACAAGCTATTTTTCTCACTCTCCATATTAGTAAATTTCTTGTACAGCTTCTTATTGAGTTTCTTTAATTTGATCACTTCTTCACACACATTATTGTAAGCTTCTTGTAAACTCAACTCATAATCATCCACAACTAGAGCAACCTCCGAATCACTATTGTCATCATCACTTTCAGATTTTGTTAGCTCAATATCAGAGAAATCATTAACAACAGTAGAAAAAGCCACAAAAGTATTGTCATAATCAGATGATGAATTTGAAATTTCAGATTCTGAACTATCACTAAGTGTGACATTCAATGCTTTTCCTTTACTTTTCTTGAAATTTGGACATTCAATTCTTATATAACCATAACCAGAACATTCATGACACTTTACTTTATCAGATTTTTCTTTATTCCATTTTTCAAATTAATTTTTCTTTACAGAAAATTCTCTACCTCTTTTTTTCTTTCCACTATACTTTTTATTAAATATGAATTTTCTGAACTTTCTTACTCTAAGATCTATATACTCATTGTTAAGATTTTCTTCATCAGAAAAATCATCTTGATTGTCTTCTATAGTTTTTAAGGCAATAGACTTACCTTTTCTTGCTTGAGGAAGCGAAGATTCATACGTTTGTAAAGAACCTACCAATTCTTCTACCCTGATTGCATCAAGATCTTTACTTTCTTCAATAGCGGTAACTTTGGGTCGAAATCTTTCAGGTAAAGACCTTAGAATCTTCCTCACGATCCTTGAATCCTCCACCTTCTCACCGAGATTAAATCTGGAATTCACAATATCATTCAGTTTAGCATAAAAATCATTAAAATTTTCGTCTTCCAACATTTAATCTCTTCAAATTTTGAGGTTAGCATTTGCAATTTCAAATTTTTTACTATTCTTGTACCTTCATGTGTAACCTCCAAAATATCTCAAGCTTCTTTAGCAATCTCACACATGGAGATTCTTTTAAATTCTTCGGAGGATACCGCCATGAAAATAGCGTTAAGTCCTTTGCTATTCAAATTGCAATTGCTAATTTCATCTTTTGTCCAAGCATCTATAGATGGCTCGGGTTTAGTCCATCCTCGTTCAACCAAATGCCATACACGTTCATCTAAAGACTTGAGAAAAGCCCTCATATAAACTTTCCAATAAGCATAGTTTTCCCCATCGAAGTATGGTGGAACGTGTAATGACATCGACATGATCTACAAGGGCACGGATCACACTCGAATGAGTGAACCACGCTCTGATGCCAATTGAAATTCTCAACGTACCCCTGTAAAACCACGAAATTGTCTACCAATTTCCTTGAACAAATAAGTTAGATCACAATTATTAAGATTATGAAACGAATCAAATACTTTAAAATAAATAATCAAACTTGCAAAACACAACGATTGGTTACGAAGGGAAACCCTTTAAAGAACTTTTTAAAGGTAAAACCCTACGGGGCAGCCAAACTCAGGAAAGTCAATCTTATTATTTGAAGAACAATTAGAAGCAATAATCAATTACAAAACCTTTGCAATTTGACTCTCTTACTTGCCTAGACAAACGACCCATTTGTCTTCTACTGCAGTAGCAGCCAGAATCTCTGGCGATCTTCAAATGTTGACTTCCCTTCTGGAACTCCAGAGGCTGAAATCCAATCGATGTTTCTTCACACTCAAAGCATGATCACACTCAAGAAAATATGAAAAATCTCATGAAAATTTTCAAGTGAATTTTCTCTCATAAACACACAGAATCTCCTCTGTAAAATTCTTGGCTTGAAGTCCTTGAAGAGATACAAAACCGAATCCCTTTAAATAGAAGGTCTGAAAAGAGTTCTAGTTGCAGTAGGACTCTGCTGACGGTTAGCAACAGACGCAAAAACGCATCCCGACGGACTGCTAACATTTCGTGATAATTTCTTCTGATATAGACTAAACTCTGTTCAGATTTCTTCTGGATAAGTGCAATGCTATCAAAACTCGATTTTGACTTCAGGGACTTATCTAAACAACTCCTAAAACTTCTAGATAGACTCAATATTGTTTAGATTCAAATTAATACTTATTTTACGTTCATCCAAAATTCATCAAATAATGATAAGATAAACCTTATCATTCATCCAAATTTAATCAAATAATGATAAGATAAACCTTATCATTTAGTCATCTAATCCTAGCCAATTTTTACCTTTACAGGAATGATCTATTTTGTGGGTATTGTCTATGTTACTTTGTTACTCATGATTCCTTCTTGCTCCCAAGCAAAAAAGAGTAATGATGAAACCGAGAAGAAACCTGGAGAGAAAAAGTGAAAACTTGGGCAACGAAGAGATCTGGGGGGTATTCCTTCTTGCTACGCAAGGGTTGATTTGAACTCAAATCAATTGAGCTCGTTAACTTGAGTAAGCAGCGTTTGGGAAAAAAAAAAAAAAAAGGAACCGTCCGAAAGTGGAGGTGCTGCTGTCGGGATTAGGCTTAAACCTGGGTTTTAACTTTTACGCCCTCCGATTTTGATGCACCATCTCCAAATGTTAATAATTTTAGCGTAAACTCAACTACACTATAATTTTTTCAAGAAAAATCTAAATGGCAAAGGTCATGTGGATGAAGCAACTGATGAGGACATAATCCTCAAGGGAACCAAATTTTGATTTTATTGAGTCATTTAGGCCTAGTTTGTTTTTGCAGATGAGATAAAATAAAAGTTAGAAAATTAAATCAAATATTGTTATAATATTATTATTTTTTAAAATTTAAAAAAGATAAATTGTTTATTTTATTTTATGTATGAATTTAAGAGAGTAGTAATGATTAGATAATATGATATGTGTTGTGAAAACAAATGATGCCGGGTTATAATTTGACAAGAAAAATGATAGAAGAGCCTCTCAATCTTACTGCTCATGTATTTTAATTTTTTATTTATTTATTTTTTTACTTGATGTTTAAGAAAATGATTATTAGTTAAATTATATATATTTTTTTAATAATTAAGAATGTTAAAAAATTTTACAAAAAAATGATAAAGAAAAAAAAAAAAAAAACATAATCTATATTTGTACTAACTGTACGCCGATCCATAATAGTTGGGAACTTGGGCGGCCGTTAGCACCGTCCGTTTGACCAAATGTGATGCCAAGTGACCAATGGGAGGAAGACACGTGGTATGAGGAGGACTTACCGCCTCAATGAAAATGGTAACCAGTTCTAATTAACTCTTGGACGTTAGATTGGGAAGAAATGGGCCCAAATTTAGTGGAACTTTGAAGTCTAAACTTGTCAAAGAAAGACTCGAGGTAAAGCCCAAATTAATAAACATCTGATGCCAAAGGTAAGGCCCAACTTAATGAAACTTGAATCCCAAAGGAAGACCCAACTCAAGACTTATATTGAGGGAAGGAAACTCAAGACAGAAGGAAAGAGAAATTCTTGGAGGACAACTTAAATAAATCTTGAGGCACAAGATTGGTTACAACTTGATGGAGCTTGAGGCACAAGTTAGGCTGCAACTAAATGAAGCTTGAGGCCCAAGCTTCCACCATGATGATGACACATAATTATACCTATGACAACAGACTTCACTCGAGGAGGGACATGAAGATGCTGAGCACATCAAGCTAGCATTTCTTCACTTATTTTTCTACAAACTCAGCCCCTTTAGCACCAATCAATAGCAGGTTTACAAGTCTAAATAGTAGGAGCAACACCTAACCATTGGATCATATAGCCTTACACATTTCCAAATGATTGGAAAAGTTTATTAAAGGAAGTGGATTGTTTGTGTTTAGTCTACCCTTCTCTTATATCTTTTTATTCATTTTCTTCTGCCATCATCACAATCCAATCATTATTCAGCTGCTGGTCTTCACCAAGGTTGGGCTCCAAGTTTCACATATGACTTCAAAGACCCCTAAGTTTCATCAGTTTAGCACCAAAACTAGCAACTAGTTTCGGATTTTTGCTGAAAAACCTGAGAACCTTCTAATAACCCTTCTCGTGTGCCCAGAAGTCTTCTTCATTATTACACAAGTCAAATCTTATCCCTTCAATTAATCTTGAGCCCTAACTTTGTTACACACAAGCTTGTGTGTGTGTGTGTGTGTGTGAGAGAGAGAGAGAGAGAGAGAGAGAGAGAGAGAGAGAGAGTCCCTTGGGCGATACCAGAGGATTTCACACTTCCTTTCTCTTATTTTCTGTGTTGCATGAACCCGAGAGTTCCTTCTTATATATTCCTCTACTTTTCCTACTCACAAACACGCAAAGCTCAACACAAAGTCACCATCATGAGAAACCGAGAGGGAGTTAACTAGTGGTTAATTAGTATAGCAAAACAAATTTTGGTAAGCCTCAAGAATTCCAGTTTGGTGAGTAAACTTTCCCCTATACATTTTATGTATGAATTGTAAAATGTTAGAATGACATTTGGAATTTATACATGTCTTGGTTAGCATATTGGTGTTGAATGTTGTTCTTTTGGGTTGATCTTAGTAAATGATGGATTCTTATGATTTGAATGATGTTTATGGACTCAGTTTAGGCTTTTAAATTATGTGCATGGTTCAGATTTATAAGAAAATGATAGAAATACGAGTAGATGAAGGCTATAGGTTCAAGAATACCAAAGTGCATGTCTCGGTTTAGCCTTAGTTGTGTATATGGTTTTCTCTCTAGAGATATTTCTGTTTGGTGAGTAGATCTTCTATCTCATTATGTTATGAGTTAGATTAGAGGGTTAAGCTTAGACTTTTATATATATATATATAGGAAATAGACTTCATTTCATTTAATAAAATCGAATTTACAGTTGTGACTGATAAATACAGAAAAAATCCAGATTACAAGCCAAACTACTCATCTGTTTGGGGCTTCCCTGCATACAAATTTCTTTAAGACAGGCATTGTCTTAATTTCTATAAGCATTCTGCTGACAAAACCTTCTGAGATATGAGACTTTGTAAAACAGATATTTCAATCCCAGTTTTTCTGAGAATACAACACTATAAAAATAGATATAACCATCCCTAACCTCCAAAGGAGGAGAGGGTATCCAATTGGAGTTTCTAGTTGTTGCTTAGGTTCATCTTGAAATCTGGAATTTTTATGGCTAATGTTGTAGACTTAGCTCAAGCTTGATTATGATGATCATGGGTGAGTTCTAATTTCTTAGGATGTTGTATTTCAGAAAATCTGCATGTTACATAAGGATCTAGTCATATGCTTAGGTTTGAATGAAATACATGTTTCGGTTTTGAACTTGTGTTGTGATTTGGAGTTTTACCTCTAAGTTATCATGGATTTCTTAATTGTTTATGTATGATATCATCCAGAACTGAGTATCTAGCATTTTAATGTTTAGAGCTAGAGATAGATTGAGCTTTAAGTGTTCAAATGCAAAGGAGAAGCAAGGAACACCATGCTAAGTTGCAAATCTGGCTATATGTGGTATGAATCTAGTGAGTTAGTATGTGGTTAAACTCTGTTTTGGAATGAAATCAAGTGTTTGCTTTCGGTTAAGTCAGAAATGGGTTTAGAACAAAAAATACATGAGGTTTGTACATTTTTGTGAAGTTTGAGATCAAAATGCATTTATTGTAAGTTTAGGGACATATTTGCAATTTTCGGAGAGTTGAAGGGCAAAAAATGAAAGTATTACTCTTAAGTGTACAAAATTTAGTATTTTACTTAGTTTCTTGATTTACTAGAGGTTTCTAACCTTAGCGCACTTCTTATTTGAAATTTGTAAGTTAGTCTCTTACTTATTCTTAGATAATGTTCATATGGCTTTGCCTAAAAGCAACATTTATGTCATAAATGCTATTTTATCATGAAATTTCATATGATATGCATCTACCACTTACATGATTGCAAGCATAATTTGGTTACATGTTACTTTTGCATAAAACATAAAAAACATTATTTTAGCATAAAACATGAAAATATGTCATTTTCATATGAAACATGTTACATTTCACAAAAATTTGAACACATGTCATGAAATATGTTTTTGTCATGAGGATAGCATGAAAATATTTTCATTACGACCTAATGTTAGGATGAGAGATTATCCTAGTGAAATCTGGTGAGTGTGCTTAAGACTCATGATAATGTTTAATTCAAACTACATGAGATTAATGTTTAAGACACACTTGTAACTGAGAATCTGTGATGCAGTAACCAGTAGGTTCACACGGTTTAATGGAAAATGATGAGCTGCCACAAGAATGATGATCGGTTCTTTAGAGATACCATATGAATTGACAGAGCACTATGTGCTATTGATTAAGCAAGATGTATTCTCCGTAAAAAAATTGTGCATTAATATTTTCTTAAAGATGTTGAGGAAACTGAGTAGAAGAAATAATACATTTTTCATAACATGCATACATTTCATGTTTTATTATTTGTCATGTTTATATTATATTTTATGTAAATTTTGAGCCATAAGAACCAGTAGATATCGATGCTGAAAAATATCGTCATAAATGAGTTTATTTCTTCTCAGCCATAGTAGCCTAGAAATGACCATCACGTTTTCGAAATGGAAAAAGCTCCCAACAAGACTAGTGAAAAATCATTTTTGACACAAGCCAATAAAATTCTGCCACGTAGGATATCTAATAAATTTCTATCCACACTTAATATACCAGATTACTTGCTTCTCTGTCCTCTCTTCCTTTTTTTTCTCTTTCTCCCGCCCAATTAAGGCTGTAATAGAGCAGAACCGAGCCGGTTTTTGGCTTGTCGAGCTTAGCTCGACTCAAAATATTCGAGTTCGAGCCCGAGCTCGAGATTTTTTTAATTCTTTATTCAAGCTCGACTTGATAAACTAAAATCTCAACTCGAGCTTGAGTTCGAGCTCGAGCTCGTCCCACAAACAAGTTCAAGTCGAGTCGAGCTCGAGCTTGAATTTTTTTTTTTTTTAGAATAAGATTTAATAATTAATAAATTAAATAAATAAATAAAAGAACTAATATTGAATTTATATAACTAACAAGTAGAACCTCTATTAAATTATAAAATTTTAAAAAATTTATAAATAATTAATATATAACTAGTTGATATTTATCCAAAATAACAATATATTATATGCCTACATATATTATTAATACATATACTTAATATAATAGCATATATCTATTTCATATATAGTTCCCACCTATTAGTATATGAAATTATTAAATTTTATCAACTGATTATTATACAAATTATAAAATATACCTATGAAGTATATTTACTATATAAACATAAATAATTAGAATACATATTATATATTTAATTATAAAAGTTGTATGCTTATATTATTAGCTAATACATATATAAATGCATAGGTATATATATATTTATCAATATATGAATAAGTTTTAATCGAGTCGAGCTAACGAGTCGACTCGAGCATAAACGAGTGAGCCTAAACGAGCCTTAGCCTAGTCGAGTCGAGTTTTATCAGGTATGTATCATTTACAAATCAAGCGGCTATCTGCTTTAATGAACGAACTTTTTTTTTCACGAATCGAGTTCGATTCGAGTTTAACCGAACGAGTACTGAGCGGGCTATAGAACAGACTAATTCATTTACCGCCCTACCCCCAACTCAATGACAACTTTCCCTCTTTCCAAAATGCTTTCTCTAATACTCTCTCTCTCTCTGTCTCTCTCTACAATACATTCTCTCTCTAAAATACACTCGTCTCTCTCTCTCTCTCAATTAAACAAATTAAATACAAAATTCATTTTTAACCCATTTTAAATGGTGCTTTCTCCCTCGCCCACCCAACTGCAACCTCCCACTCTCTCTTGCTTTCAAAATACATTATCTCTAGCTGGCTGTCCGAATTGCAACTTGCCATGCCATCGAATAGAGCTCAAGCACATATTTTGCTTTGAAGCTTTGCCTCACAAATCAAATGGACCGGATGGAGTTGAATCTCGAAGGAGTTAAAAGTACAGGATCTGCAATATTGCCGTTCTGGCGTTCGATTATTTCTAAGCAAGACAATGAAGATATTTCAAGAGATGTTTTACGCATTCGAAAATCAGGATTTTTGTTTTAAAATGTTTGAAAAAGTCTAAAAGTGATCTCTTTTTGTCAAGGAGTTCCTTGCGGTAGTTAATTCAATTCTTCTTTCGCCTGGAAATAATATTAAGATTGGTGGGTGGTTATTAATTTTATTTCTTAACCGATGTGCTGAATTTAGTGCTTAATTTGTTTAATTTAGAGAAAAAGGAGAGTATATTTTAGAGAGAGAGAGAGAGGGGAAGTTGCAGTTGGGTGGGGGAGGGAGAAAGAGAGAGAGGAGGGTAGAGCAGCGAGAAATCTGGTATACCCAAGTGTAGATTGAAATTTATTGGATGTCTTACGTGGCAGAATTTTATTGGCTTGTGTTAAAAATGGATTTTCACCCATCCTATTGGGAGTTTCTCTCTTTCGAAATCTGCAACCTCTAAAATGCAAGGTAGATGCATAACAATATACATTAAGGAAAAGTATAGTTGCAGGCACAATTGTGCACTAATCTGTGCATCAATGTGATGTGATTGGTCAAAAAGTAGATTTTATTGAAAACAGTGTTAATTTAAATTTTAAGTATGAATAAATCAGTATTGGTACACAGATTAGTACGCGACTATGCTTGTATGTAGCAAAACTCATACATTAAATTGAGGCTAAATAGACTGCATTTTTTTAATCATCTTACTACAGATACTCCAAACATCATTAGCCAAGGACATTCCCACGGATGATGTTCTATAGATTCCTCTTCCAGTTCACAAATAGGACAGAATGCTTCCTGCACAATATTTTTCCTCTTAACATTTTGTCTGGTGGGTAGAATATTACAACAAGCTTTCCACATAAATGCCTTAACCGCTTATGGAATATTAATTCCATATTCTCTTCCAACAAGTCTCTTCATTGCTATCTTGAGAGGAGAACCCAGGCTTCTGCAACACAAATCTACCTGAAAAAGGTAGGCATTTCTCACATAAAACCTCTTATTGTTAAGTTATCTTCACCAGCTAGAGGGTTGAGGCAATGATTTAAAATCATTTCAACTTCATCTACACTAAAAAGCTCTTGCAGTAAATTCTTATTCCATGCTTTTGAGTCTTGATTGATTAATTCCTCAACTTTAGCACTCTTACAAGTATGGTCCCTGGTGAATGCATTGAGAAGTTGATAGGTGTTTGAATCCATCTATCTTTCCAATTACGGATCCTTTTTCCATTTCCTACTCTCCACAGCAATCCTTCCATAAACAATTCTCAGGCTGAAAAAATATTCTTCCATGCATAAGAAGCATTTCTTGGCAATGCTACCTCAAAAAGTGATGAATGAGTAAAGTATTTGGTTTTGATAATCTTGATAGACAGTGATGATGTTGTTTGCAGTAGCCTTCAAAATGTTTTTGGTAGAAGAACAGTATTAAACTTTTCTAGTTCTCGAAAAACACAGGCCTTCTTTTTTCTTTGCTCTACCAATTTTCTTACAGCTCAACCAATGAATGTTGGTGTTATTTTCCTTACGGCTCCAATAAACCTCTACATCATCTTATTTGTCAATAAAGAGTTTTAGGCAATCAAAATATACCCATGCAATATGTTGGAATTGATTGGATGACTGCTTCGAGGAAAATTACTTTCCCAGTCCAAGATATAAATCTAGATTTCCAATAGCTTATCGTCCCACAAATTCCATTTGTAATACTTTTAAAAGAATTTATTTTATTTCTTCAAGTCAAGATACTTTTCTAAGCTGCTAGTAGATCGAATTCCTAAAATATGTTGAATATTGTCCCTAACTGCTCTGTCTGTGTTTATGTTGAAATGGATTAAAGTCTTGTCATAATTCAATTACTGGCCGGATGCCCTTTCATAACATGCTAAGATTTCATGCAATTTACTCCACTCCAAAGAGTTTGCTTTGATGAAAAGCAAACAATCATCAACAAAGAATAAATGAGGAACCTAGATCATACCTCTCGAAATTGGTACACCAGTAAGAATGCCATTCATATTTGCATGTGTAAGTATACCATTCAGGGTTTGTATGGAGTAACCATAGATGAAAGAGAATAGAAAGAGCCTTCAAGAAAGAGCGAGAGTGATGGGCAACCTTAGTCTATATGTTGCTCATGAGCCACCAAGAACCAATCTCGCAACTGTACTTGCAAGGATTGGTGCTTCAACTTTAGCTTAGAGGATGAATAGGTAGGGAGAAAGAGAATCTCCTTCATGGATCCCTCTTGAGTGTAGAAATGGTTTTTGTGGTTCACCATTGACTAAAATGGAATAAGAAACTGATGTTACATACTCGATTATCAAGTTTACCCATCTCACACTAAATCCCATTGTTTCCATCACAAGTTTTAAAAAGGCCAATTCTACCCGATCATAAGCCTTATTCATATTAAGCTTCACTACCAATATGACCTTCCTACTCTTGGAAGCAAGAATTCATGGCAAGTATTGTTTCATATATAGCTAACACATTGTCAATAATTAGACAACCAGGAATAAAATCACGTTGATTTTTTGACATAACATGAGGCAAAATATTCTTGAGTCAATTGGCTAAAACTTTGTGGATAATATTATAAAGTATATTACACATACTTATGGGATGGTAGTATGTTAAGTTGACAAGCTCTTTGGTTTTTGGGATAAGAATTATGAGTTTCATTGATGGACACTGTAAAACACTTACATATCTTATCTCCAACAACTTTCCAATTAGCTTGAAAAATAATGGAGAATAACCATATAGACTAGGTGACTTGTATGGAAACATCTGAAATATAGCCTTTATGACTTCTCTGCATTGAAGATTTTGGTCAAAGCTTCATTCATATCATAAGTCACTATCTTTTCCAGGACTAATAAGCAAGCATCAATACCCTCGGGTTTGAACGAAGTAAAAATGTTAGAGAAATATCATGTGAAATCATTTTTTATGCAAGTCTCATCTTACTACAAAATTCCATTCTCACTTTCAATCTTACAATGTAGTTAACTTGTTGTCTCTAGTTGGCACAAGTGTACTAGTACTTAGTATTACGTTCTCCATACTTTAGCCAATCAACTTTTGCCCTTTGCTTGCATCTCGTGTCATCCTTTTCTAGTAGAAATTCATTGCATTTTGTACCTCTTTTAACTCATCCATTAAATCTTGAGTTATATCATTCTGCAATATCTTCAGCTTTGCCTCCAATACTCGGAATTGTCTCCTTTCATCTGCATATTTATCTTGACTCCAACTTTTCAAAGCTGATCTACAATTACTCAAAGAGCATTTTAAGGCTACCAGACTATCAGAGTCTTATGCATCTTGGTCCCCAACAATTTAGAAAAACTTCTTTGCATTTTTCATCTAGATTCCAGCATTCCTCATATCTCCATAACTTCATTCTATACTGAGAATCATTTCTCATGAATTGAACACAGAGCAAGATTTGGTTGTGATGAGAAACCAAATTTTTATAACCTCTTCTTAAGTTTTTCCAAAAGTAATGATCCAATCTTAATTTACAATAGCTCTATTTAATTACTCCACTGTGAAGGTGTAACGCCTCATACCCGGAGGGTCAGGAGTTACATCTTATTACCTAAAATTATCTCCCAATCATATAGTCATAAACTCCAAAGTTTCAAGGACACGTACAACTCATTGTTTCAAATCAACATATTCCAAAATAATTAACTAAGAACACCACAATGCCTTAATATAAACGTAAACCTCATAACATACAACGTCATCAAAGCACGACAAATTTACTAAATTCTCAAATAACCATGGCATCCTTTTGTGCTAAATCTTCTATACTTGAATAATCTCGCTCATGCTCCCTAATCGTGATCATCAACTGAACCATTCAAATTATCTGAAAAATATTGTGGAGATAATGGATGATTTATCAAAAACTCATGAACAGAGAAACACCTCCTGCAAGTCGATTGGATCTAAATTGAAGTTGTACACGAGTTTCTCATAGGAGTAGTCCTCTTCTTTCTTCTTCATGTTTTTCTCTTTTCCATTCTTCTCTCTTTTTTTAATAAAATAAGTGTTGACGTGCCACATCATATTTGTGCGCATCTTTCGTGACAGCATCAATCTTTGGCCAAATGATGAGCCACCATATTAGTCTCTCTCTTAACATGCTTGATTGCCACTCTATAGTTTGTGCCAAGAGCTTTCTAGCATCCGCAATAAGGCTACCAAAAGAGCTAGATTCCATTTCACTGGACTGTAAAAGCTTGTATTACTTTGATAGCATCTCCTTCTAAGATAAACTTATTCGATCCAAGTGCCTTACAGAATCTAACAGCTTCAACCATTCTCCTCGCCTCAATTACAATTGGAGAAGTACAACAACTCAAAGATTTCCTTTTGTTGCAAGAACATCCCCTTGATAATCTCTTATCACCACACCAATCCCAATCTTAGCAGAATCCTCTTAAACAGAAACATCCAAATTAACTTTGCACCACTCAGGTATAGGAGGTTACCATCTAACCACAACCACAGGAACTGTACTACTACCCAAAGCATGGGTTCAGGCTTACAGCTGCCCTAAGAAATTGGGGTAATAGGCTTGGTACCTAGATAGCCCCATAAATTGGAATTGGTGGTGATTCCATTAGACCAAATAATCATTACCACGTATTCTTTTCTCTCATTGATACTATATGTTTCTTACAAGTACTTCATAAGTGAAATCTAAATATAAATGAAAGAATCTAATATGCTTACTTACGAAAAAGTTAATAAAAAAATGCTAATTATCTGTGTTGATTTTATTATTCTTAGTCTTACCCACAAATATAACACATTTTAAATAATTTTATGGATAACCCACTTAAATGAAGACCACTTAAAATATATATCAACTAGTGTCACTGAGAATGACATAATAACATTTCTAAAAAATATAAATAAATGTAAGCACGCAACGATAGGTAAAAGTCGATACCGCTAAATTGGGAATAGGTTCCATACAATGTTTATGGGTCCTGCTAGTTGACCGTCCAGTACTTACCGTTGGCTGTGATTACCAGTAAAAATTCATTTTTTAAAAATATTTTTAAAAAAATAAACATAAATTTATTAATAATAACTTTCTTAAACATTAAAAAAAACACTAATGATCAAACCCCAAAAATAAACCTAGAAAACGAACTAGCATTCCAATGTCTTTTGCCTTCTTATTGAAACGATAGTGAAACCGATGGTTTCACGCTACTATTTTAATGAGCAATCATTAGAAAAGGTTATTACATCTAGGAATAAATTTACTATGCCATCCATTTCTTACCCTTCCATTTGACTGTTCAGAAAAAAAATACTTAATAATTAAGAAAGTAATTTTAATGTATTGGTGTATTTTTTATATTTTTTAAAAATATTTAAATATATAAAAAAATAATTAAAAAAATATAAATGTATTAGGTGGCATACCAGCATTCATTGTTGGACGGCAACCTAGCACAACTCTACATCTAGGGCTAATAGCTACCCTAGCGGAAGCCATCAATATATTAACATATATTTCGGGATGGATGCATGACCTAAAATTTTTCCACTACAAGGGATTAGGGTGATCATTGGCTTATTCATATTCGAATTTTCCAAAATCCAATTCCGACTTTGTCAAAATTCAAATCCTAACTCTAACTCCGACTAGTACAGACTCTAATTCGATTTTGATTTTAATTTGTCAAATCAGAGTCAGATTCAGACTTTCAATTTTAATCTTATTTTAGCTTCATATTTAGTCAATAAAGAATTTTTTGTGACAGTTTTCAACTTTAAAGTTTTCCAAAATGTTAAAAACTCAAATTAAATCATTTGCTACTAATTTACTTCTATATTAATATCTAACTTATTTTTATACTAGAATTATACCATACCATTATATAGTGTCTAAGTACACATTATCATACTATAGTATTACGTATTATTTTTAATGCCTAATTATACGTTATTATACCATATTATTACATGTTATTATATTATACTTGTGTCTAACTTATTTATACCTTATTTCTATACTAGACTTTTTAACGTTGAATTATGTGTTATTATACTTTAATAAATTATTGTTATGTATTAGTAACTTAGTATGCTAGAATCTGAATCTATATAGGAGAAGAGAGAGTGAGAGACTTCGAAAAAAAAAATTACTTTCACCTAGATTTTTTTTTAAATAAGAATAAAAAGAAAATAGAATAATTCAGTCAAATAGAATCTATATAAAAAAGAAAATTGAAATTGAAATTGAAAAATTAAAAGATTGGAGTAGTTTGAGAAGGGTAGACACTAGACACGATTCTTGGGGTGATTTAAGACTGATTTAATTCATTTATTATCATATAAACGTGCTGATGCAGGAATCTATCTCGGAAGAATATTTAGTTACATTGATATAGTATAACTGACTGACTGGCTTGTAGGGTTGTTCATCCAAGCCCGGCCCGAAATCTGGATAACCAGGTTTTCGGTTTCAGGTTCCAACCCAGAATATTATCTTATATTCGGGCCGGTACCTGCATGACTAAAACCGGTTTTATTCAGTCCGGATCTCAGATTTTTAATTCAAAACTCAGATTTAACATCCATTACTTGGGTTTTTTTTTTTTTTAAACCGTATCAAAACGACATGGCTAGGGGTGAGTTCGGTTTGGTCCGGTCCGATTTTGTGGACCGGACCGGACCTATTCGGTCCAGGGTTTTCCCACCCTGGACTGGACCAAACTCCCTCAGGACCGGTCTGGTCCGGTCCCATTCGGTCCACTATTGACTTTTTTTTTTTTTTCAATGACATTTTGTTTAATACTTATGTAATTATATTGTGATATATTTAATATATATATATACATATAGTATACTATTATATATATATTAGTAATACGCTATTACTATTAGTTTATTAGTAATAATACTATAACAAATAACTATATGTAATAATAACTATACTATAACTAATAACTATATGTAATAATAGTAATAGTGATAACTATATATGTAACTATATGTAATACTAATAACTAATACTATTAGTTTATTAGTACTAATAACTATACTAGTACTAATACTATAACTAATAACTGTATGTAATGATAGTAATACTATATGTAATACTATATTAAATAATAGTAATAATAGTAATACTCTTATTACTAATACTCTATGTAGTTATAGTGATTTAATACTAACATATTACATATTAAGCTAACTATACTAATACTATTATAAATTTACAAATATATGATATATTATAATTTATACCATAACTTTTATAATATGTTAATACATTAATATATATACTAGTACTATATATATATTTTTGATCAGTTATACTAGTACTATATATTATAGTTAATAGTTATACATTAAATAATATAGTAATACATTGATACTAAATATATATAGTTATAGACTTATAATGATTTAGTTATTATGAATTTATGATTAGTATAACTATTTAATTGTATTAGTATTAGACTATTAGTAATTCAATTTGGCTATATTATATTAGTAATATTAGTTATGTTGAATCAGTTAGTTAGTATAACTATATTCTATATTATTAGTATTAATATAAATATTAGTATTAGTTATAACTATATAGCCTATATTAGAATTGAGAGTCTTAGACTATATAATAGACTAATAATATTAGTACAACTATATAAGTATATTGTATAGCTATATATTAGTTTTAATTATAGTGATTAGTATAACTATATAATAGTAGACTATTAGTATAACTATATATTAGTATTAGTTATACTGTTATGATGATTTAGTATATTATAATTTATATATTATATTTATACTATAACTCTTATAATATATTACTATATACTAGTACTTCATATTATAGTTATATATTAAAGAATATAATAATACATTCATACTAAATATATATAGTTATATTTCTAGTGATTTAATTATTAACTTATTATGATTAGTATAACTATATAAATTATATAATAGTATATTAATATTAATAGTAGACTATTAGTATAGGTCACTATAACTATTGTTGAAGTATTAATTATAGTGATTTAGTATAACTATATATTAGTATAAGTATAATTATAGTCTATATTAGACTATTAATATTTTTTATACCATATATAATTATATAATTAATTATATACAACTATTATATAAATAATACTTTTTTTTTAATTTCTATTCGGTCCGGTCTGGGGTGAAAAATCCCTAGACCGGGACCGGACCGAAACCGTTCGATCCCTTGAAAAATGGATCGGACTGGACTGAACCAAATTGGGTCCGGTCCGGTCCAAAAGTGGCCAGTCCGGTTGGTTTATCCAGTCCAGACCGTCCGATTCTCAACCCTAGACATGGCAAAGCCCAAAGGGCAAGGGTTGAAACCCAGAGTTCAGAGTCTCGAATTCACTCCTTCAGATCGACATCTCTCTCTCTCTCTTTGCAACTTGTGCCGATATCCTCTCTCACTCTCACTCTTACGCCAAAACCCTAGCCTTCTCTGCCTTCTTCACTTTCGTTGCTCTGTTGTCTCCATCTCTCTCTCGCATCATTGTCTTCATCACCTCCGTCGCTCCGTCGTCTCCACTCACTCTCGCGCGTCGTCAAGATTCCACAACTAGGTGAGGGAAGGTTTGAGTTTTGGACTGTTAAGTGCCAAAACCATAGCCTTCCTCTGCCGAGTGCCAAAATCCTAACACTCTTAGATCTAAGACATGGCTTTGAGTTGTTTTGCTTTTTTGTTCTAGATCTACTCTTAGATCTGATCCCATAATTTGCATTATATTTTCTATTTATTTGTAGATCTTAGAATCCTTAATGTGCTCTGATATTTGATTGTTTTTTTTTTTGGGGGTTTTTTTTTTTACTTGTGGAGACCTGGTATATGACTTTCATGTTTTTAAAAAATTAATTTCTCGCATTATTTCATGGAGAATTTCTTTTCAAACAAAAAAACGTAGTTCAAGAACATAAGAATATGGGTTTTTTTTAGGGTTTTTGGTGCTAGCATTTTTCTGGTTGAATAAAGTATCTCCTTTACATGGGTGCTTGTTCTGTTTTTTGAATTTACAAGTAGGGCTGTAAATGAACCAGTTTGTTCAATAGCTCACTCGGTACTCGTTCGGTTAAACTCGAATCGAACTCAACTCGTGAAAAAAAAAAAAAAAAAAAAAAAAACTCGTTCGTTAAAATAGATACCCGCTCGATTTGTAAATGACACATACCCGACAAAACTCGACTCGACTCGGCTAAGGCTCATTTAGGCTCAAGTCGACTCGTTAGCTCGACTCGATTAAAACTCATTCATATATTGATAAATATATACATACACCTATGCATGTATATATGTATTAGCTAATAATATAAGTATACCATTTTTATAATTAAATATATAATATGTATTCTAATTACTTATGTCTATATAGTAAATATACTTCATAAGTATATTTTATAATTTATATAATAATTAGTTGATAAAATTTAATAATTTCATATACTAGTAAGTGAGAACCATATATGAAATAGATATATGCTATTATATTAAGTGTATGTATTAATAATATATGTAGGCATATAATATATTGTTATTTTGGATAAATATCAATTAGTTAGATATTAATTATTTATAAATTTTTTAAAATTTTATAATTTAATAGAGGTTCTACTTGTTAATTGTATAAATTCAATATTAGTTCTTTTATTGATTTATTTAATTTATTAATTATTAAATCTTATTGCAAAAAAAAAAAAAAACAATTCAAGCTCGAGTTCGGCTAGACTCAAACTCGTTTGTGGGACGAGTTCGAGCTCGAGCTCGAGCTCGAGTTGAGATTTTAGCTTATCGAGTCGAGCTTGACCAAAGAATTTAAAAAAATCTCGAGTTCGGGCTCGAGTTCGAACTCAAGTATTTTGAGTCGAGCCGAGCTCGACAAACCAAAAGCTGGTTCGCCTCGGCTCGATTACAACCCTATTTACAAGTGTTGGAATTGATATTTGGATCTTATGCTAGGTTTGCCCACACTTCTGGTTGGGGATTGCAATTAGAGCTTCTATGTTGATAAAATGGTAGTCTTTATGTAAATAAAATAAATAATTTGAGATTAAGTAGAAAGCTATGCTTGTAAATAGAATGTATAAGGATATTAACAGATAATGTATATCTAATGTGTTCCCTTTGCCAAATAAGCTTAGCAAGAAAGAAGGGTGAGGAGTGGCATGTGTTGGGGATTTCAGTTAGGTTTTATCTCCTAACTTCATGCGTTTTATTCTACCTCTGACTTTTCTTCTCTGCTTACAATTACAAAATTTGAAGTGGTACTGTTTAGAGATCTAGGGAAGGACGAGTTTCCAAGAGACTGGAAACTAGGTTACCAAATTGCTTTTATTTTTCATACCTAATTTTTAGTTGATGCTCTTAGAATATACAATAAATTTGTTGTTTATGATATGTTGGATAACCTTACTTTTTCTGTTTGTATTTATATGGAGTTGGTGAAAGGGACGTCAGCTATTTATTGTCAAAGAGTAAGTGGTGCTTTCCATAATTGGTAAGATATTGTCAATGTATTACAAAGTAATGATAAATTATTTTTTTACATGATAGAAACATATTATTGGTTTAGCATGATAAATTATAAAATTCACTTTAAGTATGTTAATGTAATGTATAAATAACAAAATAATGGAATATATAATGGATTGCATGCAATCTAATTTTTCATTGTTATATAGTTTTATTATTCTAAATAAAGTTAGTATTATACTTTTTAACATGACTTAGAAAAAGTGTTCTTAAAATACAGAGATTTTCAACATTTTTTTTAAATAAATATAGACTTTTACATAAAGGGAAGTATGCTCTTTAGCTTGGATTTTTCTTGAAAAGTCTTTAATATAATATAGGCAATTTTTTTGAGAAAAAAAAAGACCCCGGTTATAGGCCGGAACCCAGATTTCCGGGTTGGGTTTCGGCCCGGGTAATAACCCGGGCATATCCAAGCCGGAACCTGGTCCGGGCTTGAAATCTGGATTCTAGTCTGGATATACTCAGATACCCAGTCCGGTACCCGGTTGAACACTCCCACTGGCTTGCCAGTTTTCATATCAATTTTCCACTAACCTGACTGAAAATTCAATCAAATATCACGCAAAATTCAATCAAATATCACACTTAACCAACCAACCTTGGATCCTGCAAAATTCTGGAATTTTAGTGCAAGGAATGTACAGATTGTGGTAGACAAAATTCATAGTGTTGGAGATCAACACTCATCGCCTACGTATCCAAAGCAACAGTAAAAGATTCCAGGAATCTCTGATTCTGAACCACAAATTATTACTACAAAATCTTCCCGTTAAGGATTGATGAGGTATATAATTTCAATTTAAACTGAAAACATCAAGCAACTTAATGAATCCTACGATGAACATAATGAACATGATTTAGATTTTTAGAGGTTACACTAAACAAAAGCACTCATTTTTCTCAACTCATCCGGATCTGAAAACTACATATGATGAAAAACTAAAAGCATCTTATCTCACCATACAGGTAAATCCATAATTGAAATCTCATCACTGAAAACAATTGGTGGGACTATAGCAACATCTCAGCAATCTGAACTGCATTGAGTGCTGCTCCCTTGCGTATTTGATCGCCACAGACAAAAATTTCCAGCCTGCTTGTAAGTACTCCATTAGTATTAAGGTTTGTCAAAGCAGAGATATAATGATTGAAACAATATCGCCTATAAATTAGTCTCACCCATGGTTCCCCTCCTGAGACACATCGCAGCGGATCCTGCCAACTGCAACATCATCTTTGTTTGACACCTCCAATGGAGTAGGGAATAGATTTGATGCCCGATCATCAATAACCACTACACCAGGAGCATTCTTCAGAATATTCCTGGCTGTGTCCTGGACAACAGAGAAACTCAATGAATTAAGAGTTGGACCTTCAAGTAGAAATTCTTTATAATTCTCCAAAACCTCTTTCCAAAGATCAAATGGGCTGATAACCAAAATGACTCTACAATGGGAGGGAGGAAGGAGGGAGGGAGGGAGGGAGAAAAGCCCCACTATTGTAAGCAATCATAGGACCATAAATACGTAGGATGCTTAGGATTTTGAGTAGGGACCCCATGCAAAGGATTTGGAGTGTGATAAACCACTTCTTTCTTGACCACCGAGCATCAGCAACTTAAAAAGTGAAAAAAGGAACTGCAGAAGGCAACTCAAATTTGCAGCCAACTACTTTGTCCGTAATAACATGCTGAAAATTCCAATATTCACGAAAAGCAATTTTATGAGGGCAACTACTCAATGAGATAGTTTCTTTTATATAAGAAAACGTGCAAAATGATGCACCACCGAGGTACTAAATTGGATGGTTACAACACCTTGGGTAATTATATCAATTCTTTTCGTTTTCAAAGAGAGGGAAAAGGAAAGATGGTAATTACAAAAAGAACAAAAAATGAAAAATATACAAACAGCATACATGCAGGCACCAGATCAAGCAAAACAGACCAATCCTTCAAACAGGTGCTCATGTTTCATGATATCAATTCTGACCAAAGAAGATAAATTGAATTGGTCGGTACATCTACTCATTCATTTCTTCAAGCTAGTTTGAAGTATCATGCGCAGAAATAAGAATCCCCTTGTTATAAAACCAAATAACTCAAAAAAATAAAATAAACCAAAAAACACAAATGACTGATATTACAAATGAACCCATCCCTGAAAATGAACACAACAAAAAACCTACATTGTATAAAATATCATCCACCTCAATTTTTATGTTCTCCCCAGTATTGATATTTAAAAGATAACAAATCAAACCTGTTGTATCAACAGATATTATCATAAAGAAAAATTAACAAGAATAATGCGGTTTATAATTCAGGGGACCACATCATTACCTCATCAAGGGGGTTCTCAAATTGAAGATTTATACTCTCGGCATGTGCACGCATAACAGGAACTCGTATGCATGTGGCAGTCACTTTAACATTCTTGTCGTTCTAAAAAATGTACAAGAATCATTTGGCATAAGACCAGACAGATTTGTTCTCCCAAACACCAAAGGAAATTTCAGTAACTCAACCAATTAAGAATAAATTAAGATGATATTAAGAATAAAGTAAAAGATCACGTTTCTCGATACTTACCCATATTTTCCTTGTCTCTTTTACTAATTTCATTTCCTCTTCATTGTATCCATTTGACAGGACAGGTGCATTGTGCGAGAACAAATTAAAAGCATACTGTAGATGGAGAAAGTCTTTCAGAGGTAGGGAAAAGATGGAATAGAATATGAGAAAAGCAGGTATACTGCGACAAGAAATTGACAGACCTGTTGCTTGAAGATTTTACAAGTTGGTGATTTGCCTTCCAGGACCTTTAAAAAGGAGGAAACAATCCTTTTAGAATAAATAACCAGGGGACGGATTGATCCACTTCCCGTGAAAATAAATGTCAAACTGCAAAACAACAATGAAATGGTGTAAGAGAAAACAACCTCACGAGTCTGCAGCTCAAGCTCCTCCATTGCAGCAGCACCAGCACCACTGGCAGCCTGGTATGTACTCACAACCATGCGTTGTACCTGAAATACTCAATGACCAACAAAGCAAGCAGGTTTTGAGACGTAGTGGAACATGCAAAAGTATGCTGCAGAAACACCACTAAAGGTAACTTGCTTGATACATTCACTATTTTCTTAGAATCGTGAAAGAAGCACAACCCCAACAGTGAATCACAATTATAAGAGTAGTGGGGACAACTCTTTTGCAACCTTTGTGACTCTTTTAAATGGATGGTATTTTTATAAAATAATGATACTCCAACAACTCAATTTTATAAAAATGTCCATTTAAAATGCAGTTGTACAAAAAGGTTGCATTTTTATCATCACTCTAATTAGCTTGATTACCGCAACACTCCAAAATTAGAATAAAATTAAGAGTAATAATAACCACACAATAAAAGATTATTTTTTTAAAATTAAACCCTACTCAAGCCAACCGAAATTCTCCTGCGACTCTTATAAAATTACTTTATCACGATATTCGAATAACACAGCATGCCTGTAAGATGTACCTCTTGAGCGTAGAAACAAAAGATCTCTCCCCTCAAAAACTAACACTTTCCAGACACTCACAAATTTACGAAATGAAAAGACTAATGGTTAGAAAGCTGAATCACTAATCCCTGTCACATAAACAAGCTAGTTGAAAATGCGTTTCTTACGCTAAAAACAGAGACTAGATGAATCCCTACAGCAATATCAATACAGAAAAACCTGTTTCAATTCACATGTGCATGCAGTGCATAAAAAAAGACGAAGAAAATAAACCCAAATGTATAAAGTCTCACCTTGGCTCGTTGATGAAGAGGCGTGGCGGCCATCAAGCAAATGATGGTGGAACAGTTGGGGTTGGCAATAAGTGCCCCCTTCCCCGTTCCGAGTTTGATCCCATCCATGGCCTCGGGATTCACCTCTGGTATCACCAATGGGACCTTCTCCTCCATCCGAAACGCGGAGCTATTGTCCACCACTATAGTTCCCCTCTCCACGGCTACCGGCCCGAACTCCTTGCTGATGGACCCGCCGGCACTGAAGAGAGCGATGTCGACGCCGTCGAAGCTATCGGCAGTGAGTTCCTCGACGGTGTAGTCGCAGCCCTGGAAGGTGAGTCGCTTCCCAGAGGAGCGCTTGGAAGCAAGCATTTTGATGGAGCGGAAGGGGAAGTCGCGGTCAGAGAGCACCGAGAGAAACTCCTGACCCACGGCGCCAGTGACGCCAACGACCGCGAGCGAAGGCGCCGTCTCCTGGAGGGACATACGAACCGCTGTGGGGCCAATACGGATGGGATTGGGCTTGGTGGTTTGCAGGAGTTTGGAGGAGAGAAAGGGATGGTGGGTGACGGCGGCCATTGTAGCTGAGATGCGTGTGGAGTTGTTGTATGTGCCAGAAACGGAGGAGCGGCGGCTGGTGCAGACAGAGTTGTTTTCGAAAGGGTTTTAGTTTTGGAAAGCGTCTGCCGTTGAGTTGATTGGGCTGTCATTTTTCGTTTTTCCAATTATAACCATTCAACAGTCAAACTTGTCGCATTAGATTAAATATAAATCCAACGAGAAATTTAGTTAATAAAATTTAAAAATACTCTATATTAAATTTTTTTACTTTTAACTATAGTAAAATTAAAATTTGTAATCAAATTTAAGTGTTACTATTTTATATCCTAATGAATAAAAAATAATATCTTTATACACTCACTCTCTCTCTCTCCCCTTTTATTCTCCCTCCTAATTCACATTCTTCCTCCTATATTATTTCTCCTTAGTATTTAATAAAAAATAATAATATATTTCCCTATAAGCTCTTAATTTAGAAAAAAATTAATAGCAAAAAATTTTAAAAATATATTATTAAATTTATAATATTTTATTATTATTTTGACTAATAGATAGATAATCCAATGTAGAAATAAGTTTTGAGTAGAATAGCTAAATATAAAATCATGTCATATTTTACAAATTTTATATTTACATTTGGATAATCCAATTAAAATGCTCTTACCCGCTACAACTTCATTGGTAATTTATTTGTTTTTTTGGTTTTGGTTTTCAGGGTTAGAATAATCAAAATCATACAACTATTTGTATTTTATTTATTAAGACAAGTCTTACCTAAAACACATCTTAAATAGGAGAAGTTTATAATTGAGGTATTTTTATAGATATGTTAACTCTATTTTATAATAAAAATAATAATTGATAATTCGATATACCTTATTAAATCACATCAATTTGTTAGCCTCATTTTGACGAACCATTCACCACACACACGCCAAACCAATATCCCAAACATTCAACTTAAACAAACTTACCTCCAACATGTCATATACAATCAGCCCACACTTCCTCCCAACATGTCAACCAAATAACCCACCAATCAAAACAGTCACACCTGGTGCCTCAGGTTTATAATGGCCCAGTCCAAATGCCAAAAAATACTACTTTACCACTATTCCATCCAACATCTTTAACATTCGCTTAACTCTGTTAAAATCCAACATTATAAACACACTCACCAATCCTTAGAACACCAACACAAAGGTTACCCCCGTCCTTTGCTCATGACTTCACAAATAGGGGCACATTTGAACACCAACTAGCCATGAAATCTCTTAATCTACAATCTACAACATACATGCATGGTGTTCCATGCCCAAATAGCTTGGTCAAAAGTTGCAGTTTGACCAATAGATTAGCTGCTCCCACCGTCCATGCTAACTGTTGGTAAATACTTGTTATTAGAGCATCCCATTGTCAAGATTTGTGGCTACTTATCCTCTGAAGCATCACCTATAAAAGGAGATCATTTCTAGTGTAATGTGCCGTGAAATAGAGATACCATGGCACAAGAAGGGTTCAGTGAAAAAGAGCTTAAAAGAGAAAGAAATAGAGAGCCAGAGTGAGCTATGATAAAAAAGAAGAGAGTTGAGTTGAGTGGAGTGTGATCCTTCTCCTCTGTAATATTTTTTGTACTCCACTATTTAATAGTGAAACTCTTACTCTATGGATGTACATAGTTGCCGAACTACGTTAAATTATTGGTGTCACTGTGTGTATGTGTGTCTTGAATTCTACTGTGCAAGTATCATATTTTCTCTGATACTTCCTATGGATCACTGCGATTTCCCCAACAAGTGGTATCAGAGCGTGTTGGGAGGAGGTTTTTTTTTTTTTTTTTTTTTTTTAAGAAAACTCGATTCTGGTATGTTGCTCAATTACAAAATTTGAGCATACTAGGGTGTCCGTTTAATCGAGACAAGAAAAATGGCAAAAACCACAAGCCTTCTGAAGGACGACAAGCAACCCCACGTGCCAGAGTGAGGAAGAAGAGCACGAGATCCATGTGCCCCCACACGCACCACAATAGCTAAATCACGTAAAGTACACGCACCGACGCACCCCATGAGTACCAAAGGCTGAGGTCGCATAAAGTACATGCTCCAACTCGCACCCTAGGTTTAGAAGCAGTGTTAGTTGCACGCGCCTACAAATTTTCACTCATCCCATGCTCTACACATGCAACAAATTCCCTATTTTGGGTTCTTATCTTACCTTGTGCTATCTAAGGCTAATTTTGATGAAACAAAACTCATTCTTAACAAAATCAACCATTCTGGACATAACTATGTTGTCTGTTTTGCATGATTCCACCTTGAAGATCTCGTACATGCATTTTGAACTTAGAATCAGTTGAAGTCCATGGAAGATTCAGGATCAAGCGCCATGATAAAAGCTGACTGCCTCAAACTACAGTCTTTAGAGACCTCAGATGGAAGATCTCTTGAACTATAAAGATCTATTTGACCCCTTGGAAAATGAAGGTACAAAGTCATATGAAGTTACTAATCAAGTGTGGAAAATATATGCATAAGAAGACTATCAATCAGATTAGACAATGGATCAACCATAGTGTCTTTCACCATGTGGCCCAAGAAACGGATGCATGTGCCCTCTGGAAGAAGTTGGAAGATATGTATCAAGCTACAACTGCTCGAAACAAGGCCTTCTTCATGAGACCGCTTGTTAACTTGAAGTTGAAGAGCAATACCTCTGTTGCCGAGGACACTAGCAAGTTTCAAAACCTAGTTAACCAACTCAGGTCCGTCAAGTTACAAGCCCTGCTACTCTCAGCTCATTACTAGACAATTAGGAGACGCTGGTGGTCTCCCTGAGTAACTCTATTTCAGATGGAAAACTTACCGTGACGATGGTCAAGGATGCCCTGTTCAATAAGAAGGCCAAACAGAAGGAAACAAGCATGAATTAGTCTCATGCCCTCGTCAGCGAGAGTAGAGATAGGACTTAAGGTGATGGCAAATGCAGAAGTGGAGGTAGAAACAGAGGGAAGTCTCAGACACATGGAAAATCCAACGATAGTAGGAACTGGCAAAATGGAAACTTTAAATGTTACTTTTGTGGAAAAAAATGCCACATAAGAAAGAATTGCCGCAAATTTCAAAGAGATTAAGGTCAAAGCAGTCAGCTGAAGAAAAAAGATGGTGCAACTTTAGCCACTCTTTCGAGAGATGTAGTGGTACTCTCTATCAGTGACAAGATGTGTCTGCACGTTGCAAGCCACAATATTGAGTGGGTGGTAGACATAGCAGCATCTTACCACACCACTTCCCATAGTGAGTTATTCACTATGTACAAAGCTGGAGACTTTGGTAACATAAAGATGGGGAACACCAGGTCCTCAAAGATTGTTGGAGTTGGCAATGTGTAGATCAAAACCAACTTTGGTTACACCATAGTGTTGAAGGATGTTCGACACATTCCTGATGCTCAACCTAATTTCTGGGACATCCCTTAATAGACAGGGCTATGACAGCTACTTCCACAATGCCATTTGGAAGTTGTCACAAGCTACCATGCTTATCGCCCAAGGACACATTTGAGGTACGTTGTACTAAACTCATGTGAAGATCAATTTTGATAGCCTCAACGCAGTGAAAGCCAAGGCATCACCGAATCTATGACATAAGAGACTCAGACACATGGGTGAGAAAAGGGTGGATATGCTTGTGAAAAAGGCACTCATTAAAGTTGCCAAAGGCATTGCGTTGAACCCTTGTGATCATTGTTTGTTTGGAAAACAATATAGAGTCTTGTTTAATTCCTCTGCCAAGAGAAGATCAGAGTTATTGAGTCTGATACACTCTAATGTATGTGGCCTCATGTAAGAAAAGTCATTGGGATGTAACAGATATTTTGTGACATTCATTGATAATGTTTCACAAAAGGTTTGGGTGTATGTTTTGAAAACAAACAATCGGGTCTTTGAGCACTTTAGAAGTTTCTATAGCCTGGTGGAAAGAGACATGGGAATAAAGTTGAAGTGCTTGCAAACAGACAATGGAGGAGAGTATTCAAAAGAGTTCATTGCATACTGCACTAATCGTGGTGTCTGACATGAGAAGACAGTCCCGTGTACCCCACAACACAATGGTGTAGCCGAGAGGATGAATTGGATCATTATGGAAAGAACAAGGTGCATGCTCAGTACGACTAAGTTACCAAAGCCATTCTAGGGTGAAGTTGTTCGTGCTGCCTATTACCCGATCAATAGATCACCTTCAACACTACTAGAATTTGAAGTTCCTAAAAAGGTCTGGTCTGGAAGAGACGTCTCTTACTGTCACCTGAGAGTGTTTGGGTGCAAAGCCTTTACACATGTATCCAAAGAGCTAAGACAGAAGCTCGATGTCAAGTCAACTCTATGTATCTTTGTTGGATATGGAGATGAAGAATTCGGATACAAATTATGGGATCCTCTGACAAAGAAAATTGTCAGAAGTAGGGACGTTGTGTTCCATGAAAACCAGCGTATAGGAACTGAAGCTTCCTCAAAATCAAGAGAGCTTAGTTCCTATACTTCAGATCCTATGCCATTACAATTCACCACAAATAATGAGGATATGCAAGATCAAGTTCCAGAAATAGAAGAAGATACACAGGGTGTCAAGCAGGGAGAGTAAGAACCCTCTCCACCAAAAGCTGGAGTATCACCACAAGGGTTAGATGGTGAGGAACCTCATTTGGTTGATGAAGCTCAACCAAGAAGATCGGTAAGAGGCCACCCATTGATTACATCGTGGAGATATCTAAAATATCTTTTGCTTACTGATGAGAGGGAGCCAGAGAGCTTCCAGGAAGTTCAAACTCATGCTAATGAAAGCTTATGGATGCAGGCTATGCAAGAAAAGATGAGTTCTTTGCAGAAAAACGATACCTATGAGTTGGTGAAGTTTCCTAAATGAAAGAAAGCACTAAAGAACAAATGGGTGTTCAAGCTAAAGAAAGATGGCCAGGGAAAGCTTGTGATGCACAAGGTCAGATTGATTGTCAAAGGGTTCCTATAGAACAAAAGAATCAAATTTGACGAAATCTTTTCACCTGTGATGAAAATGACCTCAATTCAAGTCGTACTCGGATTACTAGCCAACTTGAATTTGGAACTCGAACATATGGATGTGAAGACAGCCTTTGGCCATGGAGATTTGGAGGAGGAAGTCTACATGGAGCAGTTAAAAGGTTTGAAACTCTAGGGAAAGATCATTTAGTCTGCAAGCTAAAGAAAAGTCTCCACGACCTGAAGCAACCATTGAGACAATGGTACAAGAAGTTCAACTCATTCATGGTGAGTCTTGATTACAAAAGACTTACTACAGATCAGTGTTTCTATGTTTGAAGGCTCCTGAATGACAAGTTTGTTATACTCCTTCTTTACGTTGATGATTAACAAGCTAAGGAAGGAACTACCCAAGTCCTTTGACATGAAGGACTTAGGTCTAGTGCAGTAGATTTTGGGCATGAAAATTGTTAGTGATAGAAAAACTAAAAGGTTATGGCTATCACAACAAAAATATATTAAATGGGTAATCAGACGTTTCAACATGGGAGATGCTAAACCAGTCAATACTCTATTAGCTAACCACTTCAAGTTGAGCAAGAGCTCGTGTCCCTCTTCAAAGAAAGAGATTGAAGAGATGAAAGCAGTTCCCTACTTTCAGCTATAAGAAACTTGATATACACAATGGTTTGTACAAGACCAGATATTACTCATGTTGTAGGCATGGTGAGCAAATTCCTTTCAAATATAGGAAATGATCATTGGGAAGTGATCAAATAGATTCTCAGGTATCTAAAGGGTACGTCAAAGTTATACTTGTGCTTTAGGGAGGTAAACCAGTTTTGGAGGGCTATATTGATTCAAATATGGCAGGAGACCTGGATAGTAGGAAATTTACCTACGAATTTCTCTTCACTTGTGCAGAAGGAGTTGTCTCTTGGCAGTCCAAATTGCAGATGTGTGTTGCTTTATCTATAACAGAGGTAGAATACATTGCTTGCAGTGGAAGCTGCAGAAGCTAGGAAAGAAATATTGTGTGTGAAGCAATTTCTCCAAGAACTAGGGGTTAGTAAAAAAGAATATGTTGCCCAGATGACTAACACAAGAGGGGAGGTGAATTGAGTTGTATTAAAAAAATAACAATTATAAATCAAATATATAATATAAAATATAAACAAAATATGAAATAACAATAAATATAAAGAGTAAGGGTAAGAGCGAAGTAAACTCAGTATGTTAACGAGGTTCGGCCCCACTGCCTATGTCCTCGCCTCAAGCTACCCCTTGAGGATTCCCAAATTCACTATTCAACCTCCTTCAGGTGGAGATAGAAACCTATTACACCTTTGAACAACACCGCTACAAAGGATCCGTGTAGAACACCCTCTACACTTGCAATCACCTTACACGTGGTGATTCCACTATTCCCCGTGTAGAATACTTTCTACACGCACAAGGGTTATACACACCCTTTTTCTGATACAAAAGCTGATAGTGGGTAGGTTATCAGAAAACACTTCTCAATGAGTGAAATAAGAACAATACAGCGCAAACTATATCTCTCAAAATGAACAAGGATTAAGACTCAATGCTTAGAGAAGAGAGAATGAAAGTTTTGAATGAATGTTGTATTCTCTTAGTGTTGTGAATGTGAAGCTCTCAAATGATCTATTTATAGGCATATGAGACTTCATATTCAAATTTAAAAAGATTCACATGTCAAAGACAACATCATTCACTTTTTCAAAAAATTCAAATAAAAGGTTCTTCTTTTTCAATTATCAAAGACAACATCATTCACTTTTTCAAAAAAATCAAACCTAATCTTTTACTTTTTGTATATGACAAAATGAGCACACTTTACTTTTCAAATTTTTCAAACAAAATCATCCACCTTTTGTATAAGTCTAAAAAAGCATCAATCACTTTTGAAAATATTCAAATAAAACATGCACATGTGAAAGATGACAATCAATCATCTTTAATATTTTCAAAGTTCAACCCTTTAATCAATGCATACACATGCAAAAGATGACAATCAATCATCTTTCAAAATTTTCAAATTTAATTTTCAAAAATATTCATGCACATGTGGAAAATGTATTTTAATGCTTTATGATAAAATATTAATTTTGAGCATTAATCCTAATTTCGAATTTTAAGAGATTTACAACATTACTCTATGACTTTAATGTAAACTTGTTTCCTTCTTGCTCATGCTTGGTTATTTGATGTGCTTGATTCCATTGTGTGAACAACTTGAGCTTGAAACTCCTTTATTCTTTGAATTCATTTGTTATCATCAAAATCCATGTGTAGATTTATAATCACATGAAACTTGAAATCTTGGGTTCAATAGAATACAAGACTAAACAGTACATTGTGACAATCAACGTGCTCTAGACTTGAGCAAGAATTCAATGTGCCATTCCCACACTAAGCATATTGATATCAACTATCATTGGATATGCGAAGTGATGAAACAATAATTGTTGAAGCTTGTGAAGATCCATACAAAAGAGAATCCAACGAACATGCTGACAAAGGTGGTTTACAAGTGAGAAGCTTGGGCTATGCAAAGACATATCTGAGATGGACGCCAACTAGAGAAGAATCATAGTGTATTCTCCTTTGATGGGCATGAAGGGGGAGAATTGCGGGTATTCCATGCCCATATAGTTTGGTCAAGAGTTGTAGCTTGACCAATAGATTAGCTGTTGAAGCTTGGTCAAGAGTTGTAGCTTCCATTATCCATGCTAGTTGTTGGTAAATACTTGCTGTTGAAGCATCCTATTGCCAAGATTTGTAGTTACTTGTCCTCTGAAGCCTTACCTATAAAAGGAGATCATTTCTAGTGCAATGTGTCGTAGTGTGGGGGAAAAGACACAAGAAAGGCTCAGTGAAGAAGAGCTAAAAAGAGAAAGAAAGAGAGAGTCAAGGTCAGCTATTAGAAAAAAGAAGAGAGTTAAGTTGAGTGGAGTGCGATCCTCATCCTTTGTAATATTTTTTATGTTCCACTATTTAATAGTGAAACTCTTTCTCTATGGACATAGACAGTTGTTGAAACACATTAAATCATTGGTATCACTTTGTGCATGTGTATCTTGAATTCCATTGTGCAAGTATCATATTTTCTCTGATATTACCTTTGGATCACTACGATTACCCCAACAATACAAACATAGACAACCCAATTTTCAGAACGCACCACTCACACAATTCACAAAAATTAAGTGTGATTATAAGGCTATTGTTCAAGGTTACTATACTTGAAACTCGTTGCAGTGGATCCATTTGAATTAGAGACTAAGGTGGTGTTATCTAGGAGCATTAGAGGTGCCCTTGGTGGTGAGGCAATGACACTTGGCTCAGGGTACAAGGGTGGCAGTACTCATGGTGGAGAGAGACAGAGACAGAGAACATCTTGGTGGCGTCCAACGGCTAATTGTTGGGGTTTTGTGCACAAATAGAGAGAGTGAGAAAGACACAAAGGAAGTATATAGAGGGATAAATTGGAGAAGGAGACATATCAGCTTGGTGGCACATGACGACTACAATGAATGGGTATATGAGAGAGAGAGAGAGAGAGAGAGAGAGAGAGAGAGAGAGAATGCTAGAGAGATGGATGGAGGGCTTACTGGCGATTTCATGCAATGTCATGAATGGCAAGAGGGTTTAGCAGCGTGGAGGGGTCACGATGACTCCAATGGCCTTCTTTGATCACCACGAACAGCTTAACACCGAGACACTGCCTATGTTGAAAATCGAGAGGGAGGCAACAGTTCTAGACAATGTACGGTGAGCAGAGTGTAGAGGGGAGTGAGAGGGGGGCTACATAAAAGGTCTGGGAAGTAGGAAAAAAGATGAAAAAAAATTGTTTGGATTGAGAAAGCCTTTCAACTCATATTATCTCATCTCATCTAATCATTATAACTTTCTTAAACTTTCACACAAAATACAATAAATAATTCAACTTTTTCAAATGCTAAAACAAAATTAACATTAAAAAATAATATTATAACAATATTTTATTCAACATTGAGTTTTCATCTCATCTCATCTCAACTCAACTCAAAATAATATTATAATAATATTTTGTTCCCCACAACAAAGAGGATGAAATTGTATTTCTATTTGCTCTTAATTTGTTAGGTTCTAAAAGATTCGAAGATTCCCCTTCGTCCACCCCAATGTGTGGAGCATGCGAGCAAATGTGTAATAGATAGGAAATCTTAGTAAGACTAATTAATTATCGATAGCATGTTTTAAGAAATCCTAGACTCGATCTCTTGATAGAATAATTGGAGAAAATATAGCCTTTTATTTATTTATTTTTTATTATTATATTTTTTTTTGAGAAACAAATTAGTTTTGATTGAGAACCTCCATAAGAGGAGGGAAAGAACACAAGAAGGATAAGAGTCCATTTCTTGAGACCAATTTCAATCCCATGGAGTCTTGCATTGCTTGCAAGGCACCAAAGGACTTGGCCAACATGGTGTCAGGATACATATCCCTTTGCATGCTCTTTGTACCCAAAATTCTTCCCACTTCATCTCAGCAATAATACCAATCCCAATATCACAAAATAGTCTTGTTAACAACTGCATCCCAATTGATTTTATAAAAATCTATAGAGGAGTTTCCCATTTGCAGATAGAGCTGCCCAAACCTATTTCATTCTTGTCCTTGCCTTTGTTCACTTCTCATAATTTCTTTTCCAAACATCACTTATATAAAAATACTTTTTCAATTTCAAATATTTAACTTTTTCGTCTATTTATTATCTCATTATTATAACTTTTCTAAATTTCTAAACAAAACACAAAAAAATTATAATTTTTTTAAATATCAAAACAAAAATTATGATAATATTTTAACTTTATAATATTTTTATTCAACATTTTCTCTCTCATTTTTCAAAATCTAATAAAAAATTTTAATTTAAACAATTTCACTACTATTCACAAATAATTTCACTACTATTCGTAGAATTCTTATCTCATCTCATTACTCAAACATGTTCTAAAATTTGTGTTTATATGGATTTAAACAACATTTGTTGCATTAGCATCATAATTCTCTATTATATTTTTAAATATTTAGATATTTTCACTGTATGGTTAAAAAGGATACTATAAAACTAATAAATAAGAAGTTATATGACATACAAGTTTGCATTATCTATTAGACGAGCCTAAGTTTTTATAGAGTTTGGTTTGTTTAATAAACAAGATTAAATTGTTTATGAACCCTTGGATTTGATTAGAGGTGGTGGCAATATGTAACATGACTCATTAATTCAATATAAATACAACACGTATTTAGCGAGTTTGGGTTTGATATTAATTGATTCAAGTCAAACTGACGTTAAGACACGATTTATAAATGAGTCACTAACAAGTCAACTTGCTTAACATGTTAGTGCCCCATTTTGACCTGTTAAGACTTTTACTAAAAATTACATTTATATCATTTTAAAACCTAAAAACCAAAATACCCTAACCCGAATTGTAATATTGGATTTTACTTTAAATTTTTGATTTTATTGTTTGAATTATAATATTTATTTTATTATATTTTAAAATCTGAAAAATATTGACATTTTTCATTATTAGTTAGTTTTATACTTTTGGAAGATATTATAATTTTAACTTTTATGTAAAATTATATTAATCATGTCATATAAGTTATTCAGATTAATTCAACCTATTTATAGAAAATGGATAAGGTCAAGTGAACTTAATTATAAGTCACTAATAACAGCTCAAAACAGGTAGTGTTTAGATTGATCCATATCATATAATATATATGACTTGATACAATACGAACACGACCTATTAATCCAATATGTCACCCCTACCATTTGATACTCCCCATTCTTTCAATTTAGTAGCTTACCACGATTATTGCTCGGCAACGGATCGGGTGAGAATAAATTTTTGGGGATCAGAATTATTTGTCCTTTATTTTTATAGCTTTCTTTTCCATAGAGGAGGATTGCATAACAAGTTTGAAATGTAAGTATCAGAAATAAAATATCACATTTTTTGTGATGAGAGAATAATTAGGACCTATTTTTTAACATAAATAAATAAGATGTCTAATTCTAGGGATCCCATAGAGAGTCATTCTTGAGAATAATAATTTTGCTTCTCAATCCATTTAACTTACGTTGGGCTCTTATATAGGAAAAATCCTTTACTCTAGACTTCGTTTGACATGGTTATAATCTCTATGTATAGAAATTATTTTTCTAATTACTTAAAATAAAGGAAAATGCTAAATGTATTTACAGTTCTTCTATATCCATTCTAGTTCGTGCACGACTTGCGCATCACAGGTGACCTGGCGGTAGTTTAAAGAAAAAAAAAAATGAAAAGCCCGAAGAAGAGCAAGGCTTAATCATGCTCACAGACATTTTCAATACACAGAGTCAGTGGCAGACCTACGTGCCCCCCAAAATTTTTTGAAAAACCAAAATATACCTCAATTTTTAATCATAATTTTATAAATGTAGAAAAAAACATCCCAAAATAATTTATAATCTCTGTATACTCTATAAATTTTTATGAAATTTCAATATATTTAGAAATGTCTCTCTAATTTTTTTCCTATAATCTCATAATTTTGTATAGTTTTTATATATTATTTATTTTCAAGAATGTGGTCTAATCAAAATTAAATCAAAACTAAGTTTAGGAGAAATAATAAACTTATTAATATGGATCCTAAAATTTTTTGTTATACAATATCAGGTTTTTTAATATAGAATTCAAAGTAAAAATACAACAACAATCATTTAAGGTTGGTATCTATATGGAAAATAGTTGAGTGGTTTTATCCTCTAGACTTTATTGAGTAAGAAAAAAACTTATTTAATGTCTATATTATAGTATTATATACTTAAATACAAAAATATCTAGAATTTACATGAAACTTAATAAACTAGCTTACATATTAGAATGAAAGATGACATTCTTAAAAATTACTTGATAGTTTATATGAACCAAATAAATTTTAAATATTTTATTATGAAAATAATCATAAATAAATATTATTTCATAAAACATTATCGTAAAAAATCTTAAACATATATTAAGATATTATATTTTTAGAATTTTATTTCTACATATAAATTATAAATTATCGAGATCTAATTATATATATATATATATATATATATATATATATGCGTGTGTGTGTTTTTATGAGTAATGAAAATGTGTTGCATATTAAAAAATTTGCCCCCCTCAAGAAAATTGCTGGTTCTGCCACTACACAAAGTAATTACATGGTTGTGCAACATGGAAGAGAAAGGCTCACCGAGCGAGGAGGAGATCGTGCAATGGTGGTGGGGCATGAGCTACGTCAGCTACCTCTTGTGTGCGACAGCGAGACATAGAGAGAGAGAGTTAGAGAGAGAGAGAACCAAGAAGGAGAATGACCGAGAGGCTTACGGTGCAAGCGTGCATGGTGTAACACGGAAGTGCTTACGACATTGGGTTTAAACCTTCGCGAAGATGGCACGTCCTAGGCTAAAGATAGCATAAGGTGGCACTGCAAAGAACATGAAGACCTTTGAACTTGCGGTGGAGTTGCTCTGTTTTTTGATTGCAAAACAAAGTTGATTGAAGTGGTGTGATCGTAGGTTGCAGGCGGTGGAAAGACAATGATATTTTGAGTACAAGGATTCTCTTAGGGAACCACAGTGCTACAGGAGCTTCTTACGGGAAATAAAACGTACGGGGCTTTGGATCGAGCTACAATTTAAAGTGGAAAACAGAAGTGAAGGTGATGCGCAAGAAGGAGGACAATGTCTTCTCTTAGTCTACGACAAAACGTACGAGGACTTTGGATCTAGCTACAGTTCAAAGTAGAGAAGAGAAGTGAAGGGATCGCGCACAAAGGAGGACGAAATCTTCTCTCAATCTACGACGAAATGCACCGTTACATCACTCACTCAGTTTTTTATTCATGAAATGCATAAAACACAACATTTCTTTTACTACTGTGACCGTCATGTCATTTTTGTGCACCAGGGACGTGCGAAATTGATTGGTTTCATAGTTTTCCATTTATTTAAAAGAAATTTATAAAAAACTTATTTCCTCACGCGTCAATTATTGATAAGTGAAAATCATAAAATATGCATAGTTTCAAATTTGAATTTCAAAAGAAAAATAACAAAATCAATCTTGTAAGTAAAATTATAACTACGTGTAACACTACTCAATATAAAAATGAATTAAGAGAACTAATTGCTTGATTGAAGCTTGATTGAAGCTAATTGAAGTATGTTAGAAATGTTACCTATTTGGGATATTATTTTATTTTGTGCCTTATTTGGATTCATAAAGAGCGCCTTCGTAGTATTGTCAAATTAAAGCCAACCAACTCTCAACCCCTCTCTTAAGTTTCCACCCTACTCATGAAGCTCACGTCTTCTAACTTGGTATCGAAATCCTGCCATGTAGTTTTCTGTTGTTATTAAGGACATTAAATCTAAGATATATGCCAAACTGCCACTCCCACCCTCATTGAGAGTCTCCTGACGCTCAGCTCCACCACCGCTCTGGCTTGCTTTCCGGCCAGCAACTATTATTTACATGCATGAGGAGTATGAGGAATCACAACATCGAATAATTATTTAACATAGTCTCAACTCAGGTAAGGGTGTTTGTATTTTAAGGAATAAGATTTTTAATTTATATCTGAAATTAAATTTTTTGACCATATTGTTTAAATAATTATTTTGGGACTTCTTGTTTAGTTGTATGTACTCTGAAGCTTGGCCTTGCTATCATGGTTGCAAGGATTTTGTGTTCTCTCACAAGAGAGGATTTCAACAGGGCATAATCTGGCCCCAATAAGTGTCAACAGTAGTATTGTTGGAATACACATATTGTAATTAAATGTATAGTGTGAGGGTATAATGGTCACTACTTATATATGTATAGTTGATTATTCATTAATAAAAACATAACATAGAATTCTCTCTCTCTCTTGTTTATCGACTACATGGTATCAGAGTGGTTAGTGGTCGGTTGTGGTTGTACGACGGGTTAATAGTGTTTTTCCTGCCGGTGCTGGTGGTTGTCGTTGGTTGTTGGTGGTGCTTTGAAATTTTGGTCTGAAGTTTCAGCCGGCAGCCCCTTTGAAGTGTTTTTCCGGTGATATAAGGGGTTATCTCCGGTAATGGACACCGGAATCGAGGTCGCCAGCATCCTTTGTCCACTCCAGTGAATTTTCGTCTCCATCGGCTGCCGGAAGGACTGTGTATCGCCAGCCGGAGGAACAGTCCAGGTATGTTTGGCTGCAAGTTTTTGGCTATTCCTGGTGTGTTTTGCTATCTTATCCGTGGTTATGCATGCACTTGTTTGGAATAAGAACCTATTCCTATCTGGAATAGCACTTGTTTGGCATCAGGGTTAGGAATAACTTATTCCGGGTTAGGAATAACTTATTCGCATTTTCTGATTTTTCTTGAATCCGATACGCCCGAATCCGGTACCGGCCGATACAGGCCGAAACAGGCCGGTTCAAATCCGATACAGGCTGGTTCCGGCGAAACAGAATCGGTTCAGACCGATACAGGGCCGAAACAAGGCCGATACAGGCAGGTTTAGGCCGAAACAGGCCGGTTCAGGCCGAAACAGACCGAAATAGGGCCGAAACAGGCCGGTTCAGACCCGATACAGGCCGGTTCAGGTCCTAATTCTATTTTTCCAGACTGTTTTTGACCCGTACAGATTCGAGATTTGGGTTGTTAAGCTAGTTTCGATTTTTCCAGCGTGTATTTGTTCGTTTTTTATCCATATTCTCGTATTTTTCTCCATGAAAGCTAAGTTTGAGTCATTATCTATTGCACCAAACGTTAACATGCCTATGACTACGGTGAAATTGAATGGAAAGAACTACATACTATGGTCAAAATCTGTTGAAATGTTCTTGAAAGGTAAGGGTCTTCGTCGTACCCACTTGATTGATTCAATGCCTGAGTCAACTAGTTCTACCTTTGCTCAATGGGAGCAAGAAGATGCTCAAATCTGCTCCTTGATATTGACTAGTATTGAGCCTAATATTTGTGCTAGTTTAGTACACTTTGACACTGCTCAGGAGATATGGAGGCATCTCAAACAAATGTACTCGGGTGTTGGAAACACAACTCGTATTTATGAGTTGTGTCAACAATTTTTTGGATTGGAACAGGGTGCTTTGGGTTTAGAAGAGTATTACTCTAAAGTGATGGGTATATGTGAAGAACTCAAAATTTATCAACCTATCACTGCTGATGTTTCAATTATGCTAAAACAACGTGAAGAGTTCAACATTGTTCAGTTTCTAGTTGGCCTAAAACCTGAGTATGAGTCAGTTCGCTCTCAAATTCTGGCAAGCCCACAGCTCCCATCATTTCCTGATGTGTTCTCCCGATTCCAGCGAGCTACATTATCTGGACCTGGATCTCAGTTATCTTCTGACCAAAGTAATGAGAGATCCGCTTTAGTTGCCTCTTATGTTGCTCCTGGTGGGCATGGAGGCTGGGGTGGTAGAGGTGCACGTGGGGGACGTGATGCCAGAGGTAACCGTACTCGAGGTCGTGGATCTCGTAAGTGCACCCATTGTGGTCGCACTAACCACTCGGTGGACTATTGTTGGGATCTACACGGGAGACCATCTGGGTCCGCTAATCAGGCCATTTGCCAAGACTCTACATCACAGGCAACGAGTTCCAACTTGCCTCCAGAGATGATCAGCATATCGAAGAATGAGTATGATCAGTTTTTAGTTACACGAGCGGCTTCATCTTCCAGAGCTACTCTTACCCAACCAGGTACAGCATCCACATGTCTTGTCTCGTCTACCCAAAATCCATGGATCATCGATTCAGGAACTAATGAACATTTAACTGGTTTGTCTCATTCCTTATCTGAGTTAGGTACTATGTCATTTCCCAAGAGTGTTACTCTTGCTAATGGTTCTCTTGCTAAAGTTACAGGCATTAGATCCACCAAGCTCACTGAGTCTATATCCCTGTCATCCGTTCTATATGCTCCTAGTTTTCCCTTTAGCTTACTGTCCATTAGTAAAATCACTCAAAACCTTCAATGTTCTGTGACATTTTTTCCTTCTGTATGTATCTTTCAAGATCTCAAGACGGGGAAGAAGATTGGTACGGGGCATGAAGCTGGTGGTCTGTATTACCTCGACGTCAAGCAGTCACCCACTCGAGGCCTCACTTCCTCCTCCGCTTTTGAATGGCATTGTCGTCTTGGATACCCATCCCTCTCTCTTTTGAAACGTCAAGTTAGGGATCTTGGAAATGTGTCTCCATTTCCTTGTGAAGCATGTCAACTTAGTAAACACCACCGTGTGTCTTTTGTACCTCGAGTTGATACTCGAGCATCTTCTTCTTTTGCATTGGTTCATTCTGATATATGGGGACCATTCAACATTGTATCAAACAAGTTTCAATATTTTGTTACATTTGTTGATGACTATTCTCGTATGACATGGTTATTTCTGATAAAAGCAAGATCTGAACTCCTTTCCATATTCAAAGTCTTTTGAAAAGAAATTAAAACTCAATTTGGACAAAAAGTTCAAGTTTTACGTTCTGACAATGCTAAAGAATATCAATCTAATGTCTTTGCTGCTTACTTAAGCAATAAGGGAATTGTTCATCAAATTTCATGTTCTTACACACCCCAACAAAATGGGGTGGCTGAACGTAAAAATCGTCATTTGTTAGATATAACTCGAGCTCTTTTACTGCACATGCATGTTCCTAAACGTTTTTAGAGTGATGATATTCTTACTGCGTGTCACCTTATCAATCGTATGCCTTCATCTGTCCTCGATGGCTCCTCTCCCTTCTCCATTTTGTTTCCCCCATTGCCAACCTTTGCTCTTCCACCCAAAATCTTTGGGTGTGTTTGTTATGTTCATAATCTTGGCCCAGACTTTGATAAACTTGATCCACGTGCTACCAAGTGTTTCTTTGTTGGTTATTCCAGAACACAAAAAGGATATCGCTGCTATAGTCCTGCTCTTCGACGCTACTTCACAAGTGCTGATGTTACATTTTTTTAGTCCATACCCTATTTCTCAGACACGTCTTCGGTTGTTGAGTGTGATCCTCTACCATTACCTACTCTAACCCTTTCTCCTCCACAGTCACCCACTATTACCCAACCTCCTTCAGTGCCTTCTCTTGTCCCTCTACAAGTGTACTCGCGTCGCTCACGGACCCCAGCTCCCCTGCCTCCACCAACTTTGTCTCCGTCTTCAGACCCTGAGTTACTCAGTGCTTCAGAATCTCCACCTATTGCTCTCTGAAAAGGTACTCGTTCTTGTGTTACTCAACATCCGATTAGCCAATATGTCTCCTGTCATGCATTATCTCCATCTTTTTCATCTTTTACTTCTCAATTGTCAAAAGTTTTTATTCCTAAGACAGTTCAGGATGCTTTATCTGATCCGGGATGGAGGACAGCCATGGAGAATGAAATGGATGCTCTTTACCATAATGGGACATGGGATCTTGTTCCTCTGCCGCTGGGAAAACAATCTGTTGGCTGTAGATGGGTATACACAGTTAAATTCCATCCTACTGGCGCTGTGGAACGTCTGAAAGCTCACTTGGTAGCTAAGGGTTACACTCAAATTTATGGCATTGATTACGACGAGACTTTTTCTCCCGTTGCCAAAATTTCATCTGTTCGGGTATTGATCTCTCTTGCTGCTAATTTGGATTGGCCCTTATTTCAGTTAGATGTTAAAAATGCATTCCTACATGGTGACTTAAATGAGGAAGTGTATATGGAGCAACCACCTGGTTTTGTTGCTCAGGGGGAGTGTCGAGGTACAGTTTGCAAGTTGAAAAAGGCATTATATAGTTTGAAACAATCTCCTCGAGCATGGTTTGAGAGGTTCTCTGATAGTGTATTGGCATTTGGTCTTCATAGATGCCAAACAGACCACTCGGTATTTCATCTGCATAGTGATGCAAGTCATATCTTATTGATTGTATATGTAGATGATATTGTAATTACTAAGAGTGATTCAGCTGGAATCGCCAGGTTGAAATAATTTTTACATGATCAGTTTCAGACAAAAAATTTGGGTAAACTTAGATACTTTCTTGGAATCGAAGTTAGTAGATCTAAAAAGGGTATCAACCTATCTCAGAGAAAATATGTGCTTGATCTTTTGGAAGAAACTGGCATGTTGGGCGCACGGTCTATTGACAATCCTATGGATCCAAATCGTAAACTCTTGAAAGAGGAAGGTGAGTTGTTTGGAGATCCAGGTCGGTATCAAAGACTTGTTGGAAAATTAAATTATCTGACTATCACTAGACCTGATATTTCTTATGCAGTAAGTGTACTGAGCCAATTTCTACAAACGCCTAGGGTCTCACATTGGGATGCTGTAATCCATATTCTTCGGTATCTTAAACGAGCTCCTAGTCTTGGGTTGTTGTATAGACCAAATGGACATCTTAGAATTGAAGCTTTTTCAGATGCTGATTGGGCAGGATCTCCTTCAGATAGAAGATCGACTACTGGATATTGTACCTTTGTAAGAGGTAATTTGGTTACATGGAAGAATAAGAAGAAAACAGTAGTAGCTTGATCTAGTGCAGAGGCCGAATACAGAGCAATGGCTCACACTGCTAGTGAGCTGACATGGTTGCAACACTTTCTTCATGAGATTTGGTTTCCAACTCCTGTCCCCCTTCAGTTATTTTGTGATAATCAAGCTGCAATACATATTACGTCTAATCATGTATTCCATGAGAGGACTAAACACATTGAGATTGATTGTCACTTCATTCGAGATAAGATATTCAGTGGTGACATCTCTACACCCTTTGTGAAGTCTGCTGATCAACTTGCAGATGTGTTTACCAAACCACGTTATCATAGTCGGCTAAAGTTTATTTGTTCCAAGCTAAGTTTATATGATATATAGGCCCCAGCTTGAGGAGGAGTGTTGGAATACACATATTGTAATTAAATGTATAGTGTGAGGATATAATGGTCACTACTTGTATATGTATAGTTGATTATTCATTAATAAAAACATAATACAGAATTCTCTCTCTCTCTTGTTTATCGACTACATTATTTAGCATGGAATTAGGAAGAGTAAGGATGTTATAGCAGCCATCTGTGCATCTGTTATTAGTGGAATCAACGGTCCAAAGGGGCAAGTTCAACATCCTGAAGTGCTACTGATTTTGCTTTCCCGCCATATTCTTCTGGCAAGACTTCCTCACCCACTTCGTTCATGAAATATTGCCATTCTTCTTCATTGGTCACAATCACAATCTGCAGGATTATTCCGGACTCAGCCAATATGTAAAGCTGAAAACTAACTAAACCTTAGTAATTTTTTTGCTTTCATAAACTGAAAAACACAGGTCATAAATATCCAACTTCATTCGAATTGTAGCCCTATATGAGTTGATTTAAGTTCCTAGAATGAATCAGAATTTCTTTTTGTACAATGAAAGTATTGTCCTTTTTTTTTCTCGGGAGAAAAATGGGTTTTATATGAGAAAAACTATTTGCATGAACATTTCATTTGAGCTACGTTTAGTTAGTGAGGTGATCTCAGGTGATCTGTGAATAATAGTAAAAAAATGGTAAAAAAGTAATGATAAAATATCGAATAGTAGCGATCACTCCACTACCCAAACACAGCTTAAAACTTGCACTTAAGCCTCATTGTACAGTAAAACGGCTGGAACATCTATCTTTGTGGGCAACGACTGTCTTCATATTAATAAATCAACATATAATTGTGAGAACCATTAAGTGTATCAAACATGAACTCTAGACATGGCAAAATTGGCTGAATAGTTTATAAAAATTAAGACAATTAGGCTCACAATGATCCATAAAACTATGAATCGATTAGATCTAGCATTTGGTCAACAATATCCCCTGCCTTTTAGAAAATTTTGGAACGTAGAGAGACTCCAGCAATTTTAAACAAAGATTTCAATTAAAAGGATCGAGTCAAAGTTGAGATAATGTTATCTTTCCATATATTTTATGCACGATTAAATGCCTGGATTAAGAAAATTCGCATAATATTCAATCAGGAAAGGCATCTTTTTTCTGGACATATTGCCACATGTCATTTACTTGCATATTTTTAAAAGACATCAGCTTACAGTACACATAAGCATGTAAATGATTGGGTAAATCAGAGATGAGGATTCTTATATTTTGGGCTAACCTTTTCCAGCGTAGCCTTCTCAAGGAATCTAGAAACCAATCTCCAAACACTAACAAAGAATCGGGGCATGTGTAGAATGAAGCACTTCGCTAAACGTTCAGGATAGTAAGCCTACAAAATGAGAAATTTAGGGTAGCACAAATATCAACAAAAAATGCATTGAAGTTGTATCACATATTATCTAAATATGGTTTAATCTTTTGAAAGGTAATCCCCTTGCTTATTTAAAAGAAGAAAGGTGATGCCCTCAAGGGACCAGGTGCATTTAACCCATACTTCCCATCATGGATGCAACCATTGACCCTTAGATGGCACGGAACTAATCTCTTTAGGTAATGCCCTCAATGGACAGTGATCCATTTTAAAATCTGCAAGACTTTGTTCACTCTGTCTTTGGATTAAAAACTTGAGGCAGTACATGGCCTAGCACAAGGAGGTCGTAAAAAATTATGGCCAAGATAGTCTACTTTTTGGAGGTGGTAAACAAGACATGATAATGTGAAAAAATAAAAATAAAAATAAAAAGTGCAAGGAGAGCAACTTCTGGAGAAAAGTAACAGGATATGCCAATATGCTTCTGCAGAATGGAAGAATAGAGACAAATCTACATCTGTGATAGAAAGGTGGAAGGTTTAATTGAAAAAATAAAAAAAAAATCAACAAAACCTTGAACAAATTCTTTGCATTTTTTCTCTTGCCGCATATAAAAGTTTAAACTCATAAAAGAAATTCCAATCACCTGTATAAATTGAAATCCGGTGATTAATGCTCTAGCATCAATGTTTCTATAAGTTATATGCTGTAGGTCAAGAATGCCAATCAACTTCTCATTTCCAATTTCTCTATCTTTGAAGGAACTGAAACAAGCAAAAACAGATACCACATGAAGTGCTTCCGTCCTATCTGTGGAAATGGTAAAAGTATAACAAATAATAAGGCCGTATAAAAAACAACTGTACTAAGCAAAAATTTACGCCCATCTAAACACAACAAAGCCTAACAAATTACCTAGATATTTTTGGAAGCAAGGATATAATAATCGTTTTAGATAGATCCAATGTAGGCTCAAAAAACAATAGTTATCTACAAGCTACTCTGATCAAAATTTCAGTTTTTCATCAGCCAATGGAAAGAGATCACAAGAAAGACAACTCAGGGAGAGTGAGAAAGATTGGAAGTTCAGAACCAGAAAGATATATAGCTGATGTATTTGAAACGGAACACACATCAGCAACCTTACATAAAAAATTTCTCACTAGCTCCCTTAAAACTAACCTATCTTACATTCTAAGAACAAGATTTTAAAAATATAGAGTGACAGCATGTAAATGGCCTTTTAGACAAAAACTGATCATATAACTCTCTCTCTCTCACACACACCGCGTTACACCATTGGAATACTTCAAATAATCCCACACACACAGTTGCACACACCCACGCACACGCATGCAGATTCATTTTAGCTCAATCCTACCCCTGGTTTTGACATCTAGAACAATTTGATACCCCGTCTACTCATTCACAAATTTCACTACCATCCAAAATTTCTTTCCCATACAACTCCAAAGTTTGAAGGACATAAATACTAATAGGAACCTTTTCCCTCTCTCTTTGGATTGCAACCCCAATTTTGTCGTCCTAATCTTACTATTCAGGAGCTTTTGAACTCTTTTCCCTCTCATTATATGTATTCAAAGTAAATTCACTGTGTACCTTGATAATGCTTATTGGTTATTATGCTTCCTTTTCTTGATTATCAACAAAATTTATCTTACTTATCCAAAAAAACTAACATGACCTGACCCTTCGGACTTGCCAATACATTTGGACAGCAATAATTGGTGATAGGGGAGAGCCAAAACTTTAAGAAAATGTTTTAACCCCAGTAATTAGATCCTCATTCTAGATTTATAATAAAAATAAATAAAAAAAAGATCCTTGTTCACTCAAATTTTCTGCTAAGAAAAAGCACAACCTGTCTTGTGTTGCCCCTTGAGCAAACCTAAAGTTTTTGTCTTAGAGCGTATTCAGACACATCTAAGGCATGCCTAGCTCAATTGACAATGACACTTAAGAGGCACTTTTTTTATACAAGTAACAGAAAATTTTAACATTTGAGAACAACAAAGGCATAACCCAAGTACACAGGATGTATATAAGAGGAACACTAATTTGAGATAGAAAAAGACGAGAAAATCATGAAAACTTCCAATTAAAACCTACAACAGTTGCCCAAATAAACCATGTGTTGAATAAGAAACTTTTAAGATCTTTTGTCTTCCGCTCACAATCCTCAAAAATTAGTGGCATGTCCTCCTCATCAAACAAGCATTTACACCATGTGTAACTCTCTACTTTCTTGTTACCATTACTTCCAATTTAATTGCAATAAAAGATATGAACACTTTAAACAAGTGGCCTTAAATTGCAATCATGCTCATAAGCATTAGCCATGCTATTGCCAACAAACTCTAGCTCAGAAGCTACACATCCTAACTCAATGGGTCCAAGATGAAGTTTAGAGTTCCAAGGCCATAGAATGTGTGCATAACTTATCAATTGAAAAAAACAAGCTACCTAAAATCATATTTCCAAATGGGTCCACTTTCAGATGCTACCCTTTCTGCTGAAATATAAAAATGTATCATTGTGAAAGTGGAGTGGTACCTTGCAATCGTTTTGTCCAGCAGATGAACCACGAATTCTGTACCAAGGGGTAAAAAAGAGTGAATCAATTATTAAGATTTACAGAAATACAAGTTCATCCCATCAATATTTGAACTGTAAGCAGTTTTCCAACAATGTATTTTTCTTCCTATCACTCGAACATGTTGTAAACTATACATGTATACAGAGAATAGGGGTGGGGAAGCAGAGAAATCTTCAAAATAATGTAAACACAGGAGAATACATTGTCTGTGATGTTCATGACTTCATTCCATGTGGATAATTTTTGAATTTTATCAACTATTAAAATGACTGGACATCACCAACAGAGCTGATTTGATCAACTACTAAAGTTATCCTAATTCATTATTTGCATAGCTGATTTAATAACTTTTTGATCAATATGTCCAAGTTGGTAAATTAAGAATTGGCTATTACTCATTTGATATTGGAAAGAGGGCGGAGGGTCCTGTAATAGACATAGAGAGGAAGTTTCCAAAACTACGACAAGTGAAAGGCATGGTTATCCCCTTTTACCTAGCCTCACATCGTGTGAGGGTTGAATTCGACCCACTTCATAGCAAGTCAAATGAAAAAAAAATTGTTGTATGTGATACAGGTAATGAAAGAATGCTTATTAAAAAAATTTTACTGGCTATGATTACTTCCTTGAACAATGATAAGTGGTTGATAAATGAGATAGAAGCATCATTCTCAGGAGCAAAGTAGAAAATGATTTCTCATGCACGTAAATCGGAAATTGGAATTACGTAGCCTTGTACATTATGCAAATCCAGATTATTTTCCCTTTTATATAACTACATTATGCACATAATCACCCATAACCATATGCAGCAGTAATTGCAGGAGCCAAGTCTCCAGTTCTAGAGCTAGAGCCTCAGGAGACTGTTCCACCAACACAGCTTATCAAACTCAAGATTCAAAACAAGGTATTGAGATGAATATTCTAGATTATGTCATTGTCATCTTCAAAAAATATATGGATTTTTTTTGTATATAAGCAGCAATTTATTAGTCCTTACATTGAAAATAACTAATTTCAATGTAAAAAGCTCGATAGCCATTGTGTGTGCGCGCGCGCGAGAGAGAGAGAGAGAGAGAGAGAGAGAGAGAGAGAGAGAGAGAGAGAGAGAGAGAGAGAGAGAGAGAGAGAGAGAGAGAGAGAGAGAGAGAGAGCATGATTCCTTGAAGCATGATGTGGAAGACCAAACACGAGATAGTTATGAAAAAAGGTGTTTTGGAAATGTATCGAAATTAGTCGTAAACCTATCAACCGTGCTAATAAAAAAATTCTTTGATCTTTTTTAGAGCACGGAGGTTATCAAGCCTCTATTTAAAGAGTGTAGAGTAATCAATACACAAGATCAATTATATTATTAAATGAAAATATTCTATGTAACTAACTCCAAGGGGTTGGCCCAAATAGCGAAGGCCTTGGTCTTGGGATATCACTCCCTTCAAGGTCCAAGATTCAACACCTCATGGGTGCAAACAATCCTTTGGGGCCACACCCCCAAGTGAAAAACCAGTGATTTAACCAGTTTCGTGCAGGGAAACTTTTGAGGGTGTGGTGCATGGATCGGGGTTTACTCTACACAGGTGGATTTGAAGAGCCCTGCCTTGAAGAGGTTCCCCGATATAAAATATATATATTCTATGTAATTAAGTTATCATATCTTGAAACAAAATACAATAAACAGCTACTTTGAAAGAGCCTCAATGATAGTATTTGGATTTTTAGAATTTTGGTTGAGCAACTTGATATTATATCACCTAATTCCTCTTTGATTCTATGTTGATGATAAGAAACCAAACAAACTTTGCTTGACTAAGACCCCGATTGGTTTCACAATTGGTCTCAACCCATCTCATTTCATCTCAATATTCAAATATCATTAAAAAAAAAAAAAACACTTTACAATTTCAAATTTTCAACTTTTTCATCTAATCATTACCTAATCATTATAACTTTCTCAAACTTCCAAATAAAATACAAAAAAAAATCAATTTTCAATTTTATCAAATTCCAAAACAACAATTATATTTTAACAATATTTTATTATTTTACCTATCAAAAAAAAAATATTTTAACTTTATAATATTTTTATTCGACTTTTTCTCTCTCCTTTCCCAAAACCTCATAAAATATCTTAACTCAAATAATTTCACTACTATTCACAAACTATCTCATTACTATTCACATAATTCTCATCGCATCTCATTTGTGTAATCAAACGAGACCTAAGAGAGTCACTAAAAGCTATTTACATAGCATATAAAAGTAAAAGGGAATAAATTGAGAAACGAAAGAAAAACGACGCATTACAAAAACCTAAAAGACCACTAATTTTAAATTGAGAATAGAAACTTGATATATTATTTTTATTTTATAATATTAATTTTAGTCATCTAAGTAGCTATATTATTTTTTATTTTATAAATTTAACTTAATAATATATGGTGAGATAGTTGACCACGTGGGGATAAGTTTATGTCTTTTAAAAATTTCCAGAACCTTGTGGAAGGCTTGTGTAATTAACAAATAAATGTGAGTAGTCCACAAGAAGATCTTAAATAAATATATAAATAAACAAAGACAATATAAGAATACGAAAGAGAAAGTACATGCATACTGACAATAAGTCGTATATGCCAATGGAGTGGGAGACAATATTAGACCCACAACACACTAAAATAATTAGACCAATCTTTTCATCATCTGAATATCATTGAATATCTGTTTAGATTATTTCTCATACCTTGTGGAAGGATTCTTTTCCTTTTATTTATGAGTCGTGCTACACCCACCACAGCCTAAGGACCGCAGGCAGAATTATTTAATATATTGAAAGACCAACGCACACCACAATAATAATTAAAGGCCAATGTGGTTCCATGAGTCTAGGACGCCAAACCAAGTGCTACAGTCCAATCTGTCCAACTCACATCAAGCTATTCTGCTGGAAACTTTCTCTAACAAAGCATCTAGATAATGGCCCATGGATTGCAAAATTTAGACCGGCATCAGTGCAATAGCTAAACAGAAATCAAAGTAATTAAAATAAATATGAACTAAATTTCAAGAATTATAATGAAGAAAAAAGTACACTTTAGCTAATTACTCTTAAATTGGACTTGATCCTTAGAAGGGAAATGCTTGCTTGCTCTGACAACCATCACCGGGTATCCATCCTTTGATAAACTCTGTAGATATATCTTTCTGGATTCCAGTTCATCTTGAACTTCAGAGTCGGAAATGAAGCCGTTGGGCACCATTTCAGCCCTCCACTTCAGCCACTGAACAAACATCTTCGCCGCTTTGTCTGGGTCCATCGACCTTGCAATCAAGAACCTCGTGAGCGTTGGTTCCCCATATCCCTGCAGAAAGAAACCCTTAAAGCGAAACGAAGACAGGTGCATTGTGTGACAAAGATAGAGATCAGTCTACCTCTGTGGATGACCCGAGCTTCTCGACTGATTTCCTCATCTGGGTCAGTGCAATTTCTTGGTTTTTCTCCATGTCGGGATCTAGAGAAGATAACAGTTTTCAAACTTTCCCTTGTTTTGAGATTAAAAGAAGATTAATTTCGATAAGAATGATGAGAAGAAGAGAAGGTACTTCGACTCGAATTTCGAAAATGTTGTGGAGCTGGTTCAAGCTTGGAAATTCCGGAGAGAGAGAGAGAGAGAGAGAGAGAGAGAAAGAAAGAGAGAGAAGGGGCCTTTGGCTTTGAAGCAGGTGGAACATTTGGCAGGGAAATTGGAGTTGCGTTGACAAAAGGGAACATCTATAGGAGTGAAAGAAGACCACCAAATTAACGGAGGCGACTCGGAAAATTTTAAAATAAAAAAAAAATACAAAGATAAAGAGAGAAAAAGTTGGGATGACTGACGGAGACAGCAGAGGGTATCGTGCCCCCAATTGATTAAAAAATATTTTTTAATAATATTATAAATTTTTTAAAAAGTATTTAAAAATACAAAATATATTTATATATGTATAATTTACTATATAAAATATAAGGAAGCGTCAGCCCAGCCGTGACTGTAGAGCAACCCTGCTATTGAAAGCAATTTCTGCCTCAACTTGTACTTCCAAATTCAAATTGGAAAACACTAGATCCACAGAAATCATCTACCGAAAATTTTTTTAATTTTTTATTTTTACTTAGAAATAAATATTTTTAAATAAATATATAATTTTTTTTAAAATATCTAAATAATTTTAAAAAATAATGAAAGAAAAACAAAACTTAAAAAAAGGTTTTGAAGTATTCGGTAAAAATTTTCTATAAAAATTCTCAGTGGACGTAGCAATGCCCATTGAAATTACCCCATTAAAAGGGAAGAGGGAAATGCCCACAACTTGTACTTTCAAATTGAAATTTCCACATAAAATTAAGGAAAATAATCTATATGCAAGTTCTCAAATCCTCAAATACAACTAGTACTACTCTTTAAATTAAATTTTCATTGACTATAATTCTAAGGTCTGTTTCAACTTATAGCAATAGGGACGGGAAGTTTAAGCAATTTTTTTTTTTTTAATTTTTTAAAATTATAAAAGTATCCATCTTAAAATGATGTTTTTTTATTTTTTTTCATTTTATAAAGGGACTAAACATGCAATCTTCAAGTAGAGACTGTAAATATAATTTCTCTTCAACTTATCTATTAGGGGTGTAATTGATCCGGTTTAGGGTCATAGATCAAAAATTTTAGTCCATCATTTGCCATATCAGACAATTAGCTGTCAGTTTGATTTGGTTTATGAATATTTTTTCTCTATTTTTTTTTACAGAAAAATTAATACAAAATACTAAGTAAATTAGTAAAATTAAAATTAAGTGATATGTTTAATATTTTATATATGGTTAATGAATATTAAATAATTTCATTATATATATGGTCAATAATGATCCATTGAATGAAAATTACATAATTAACTTAACCAACTACTGTATAAAATAATATATTATACATTCGGTCAATTTCGATCGAGTCTGGTCTAAAAAACTATATCCCGAGACTGACTAATAAGACTATTGATAGTCTTACAACCCTACTATGTATGTCAAAATTCCCATTAAATTAAGAAAAATTACCTCATATGTAAGTCTTTTTAAAAAAATGTGACTCAAAAAGTCTATTTTAAAATTCAAAATGTATATCTCACATTACTCTTTAAACTTAAAAGCTTCTACAAAACTTACAAACATTAAACTTTTTTCAAATGACACATACAAAACTTACAAACCTTAAACTTATATTTAGCACTGCTCCTTAAACTTATATTTAGCACTGCTTTTAAATTAAATGCTTGATTGATTGTCACCTTATGGGTCTATTCTTGAGTTGTTGAAGGACACTCTTCAATGCAAAAGTGGACTGTAAAACCTCAAGTATTGAGCATGCAAAACAAAAAGGATCCTATATCTGGCAGGCCCAATAGAATCATAAAACTAGTAGGCCCATGAAATCCAAGAAAATAAGGAAAAACAAAGTCCAAGTCAGAATTACTTTGGGTTGCGGTTAACAAATAAGTCTCTGGAAAAAACACAATCACTACGAAATTGATAATTAGTAAATTTGTATATATTTTCAAAGAGAGAAACTTCACATAGGATAATCCGTTTTCCCCCATATAATAGGCTCAAATGAGGAATTGACACGTAGGCAGTAAACTCAAATCTCCTGTGTGATGCTATTCACAGGAAAAAAAATCTTTCTTCCCTGTTGTTTGCCTTCCTTTCTCTCTCTCATTTTCTTTCTTCTCTCCATATGAGTCATGGACTTCTGCTTGGTAGAAGGGAAAAGAAAAACCCTGTTTTCTGGTCAAAATCTCTTCTTACACCATGCACTTGCGTTTCGCGTTTGGTTTTCTTTGATTGTTCCATTTTACGACTTGTTATAAAAGATACTACCTTGATCCCCAACCAAAAAGTGGACTGATAACTATGATTAAGAGATTGATTGAACCCACCAAGATTTTTCCTTTTATTTTTTTCAAATGTCTAGTGAATTTGGATTGAAGACCATTATCAGAAATGTTATTAAATAATCACTCGCACAGTCGCTTGAATGCTTTAATCATATCTACATGCACACATCCTTCCTCTCTGATTGTCCTCTATCTATCCCATAGTTTGAAAATAGTTTTTTTTTTCTGTTTTTTATTTACTTTTCTTTTTTAAAAAATCAGAAATCCATCTTTGTAAGAGTTGTTGGTACTTGGTATATTGTTTGTATCTGAAAATTTATTCCAGATCTATAAGGTTAAACCTTCATTCAAGGTATAAGAGTGCTCCAAGCCCTAGATCTTCCAACGGAAAAAAGGGGGGTTTCAAGAAACAAGTGCTATTTTGAGCTTAAATGCCCTTTATTTGTGATTCTCAGTAGTTTGGTTGTCTTGTGATGAGCTGATCCAGTCTTGTGATGAACATTAACAGAAAATGGGGGGAAGAAAAAATGTTTGAGAGAGAGAGAGAGAGAGACCTATGGTGTGAGCATGTGTAGATTTTATTTTGTGAAATGCTGAAGTGGCAATTTCTTATTGGTGTCCATTAAAATCCATCTATAGAATGGACCTGCCCAAAGAGAAACTGATTTTTAAATATTTAAAGATATTTAAAAAAAATATCTAAGAAAAAAGTATAATTATACTTAGGGCACATATGGGAGCACATTGAGGAGACATTGTATCATTGTCCTTCTATTAATTATTCTCTTTTATGTTTACATTCTCATGCTACAATAATGATTGTCCCCTTGTGTAGGGCTGGGCAACCCGGAAAACACCCGGGCCGGTACCCGGTTTCTAAAACCCGGGTAAACCCGGGCCGGGTACCGGATTTAAAACCCGGTAAATCCGGTATCCGGGTTTTTTAAAAACACAAATCCAGTGCCAAAACGACGCCGTTTTGGCACTGGGTTATATGCATCCCGATTCCCCCCCACCCCCAATCTGACTCTCTCTCTCTCTCTCTCTCTCTCTCTCTCTCTCTCTCTCTCTCTCTCTCTCTCTCTCTCTCTCTCTCAACGAATTTTCCTGAAACCCTAGCCTCATCCCATCGTCGCCGTCGTCGCCGTCATCCACTCATCCCGTCGTCGCCGTCATCCTGTCGTCGGAATCAAAAACACAAATCAGGTTAGTTTTTGATAAACTCTTCTTCCATTTCGGTTCCATTTCGGTTCTTTAGTTTATGGTGTGGTTTGTTTAGTGGGTGTGATTTGTTTGATGTGGTTTCTGATTTTGGGTGTGATTTGTTTTGGGTTTTTGATTTGGGTGTGATTTGTTCTTTCACAGTCGATTTATCTATTAGAGACAGAGTTGATTCATGCGTGCTTTTTTGGTTTAGGGATTTTTCATAATCCAACAAATTAATTTATCCGAACCTATAATTTCATCAAAATCCCTTACTAGATCTTAGGAGATCATCATATTACTTCGAAAAATACCTAGTATATATATATATCTATTTCTGAAAAGAGAAATTTATAAATAGATTCTGCCAGAATAATTAAATAGAATGATATTCTTATAATAATTAATTCCCAGGCCAGGTTAGAAAAAAGCTACTAATTTTTCCATTTTTCCCTTTTAATGGGAAATGAAGCATGTCATAAATGGATGTTCAGGGTGCTATTAAAGTTGAGCTTGTTGACTGCACCATATTTATTGACTGAGATTTTCCAGACCAAAAAGAGGCAGATCTGCAAGCAAATAAACAATGACTAATAAGCACATACAAGGCTGATGTATGGCATGCTACTTCCTACCCCTGTCTTATCTCCTAGAATATGAGTGATTCAGTGAACTGATTAAAATTCAAAACAGAGATCAAATTCTTTGACAATGTATCAGATCTTAACCTCTCATGCCTGCTATTCTCTCTCTGCAATGGAGAGGATCTTTGGGCCTTCTGTTATATGGTTTGGTTATGCAATAAACATTGTTAAGAAAATTCAAATGTATAATAGTGGCAAACCTTACATCAGTTATGTCAAAACATGTAATATCTAAACACTTCAGAATTAGGATTTGATAATCAGAACGATTACGTAGTTCGAATTTCTGGTTTACCCGTAAAACAAAAACCATGATAGATGGTAACTAGTCTAAAAATTATTCACACCGTTCACTAACAAACTTTACAGCCCAAAATAAAAAGAGAAATGATACTGTCATAAATAAAAAAAATTATAAAAAAAATTCACAAACTAACATAATTTTAATTTTATATACAATATAATAAAAATATTAAACACATTACATAACGTGAGATTAGTAAATTTTACAAAAATTTTTGGTGGATAAAGCAAATTTCAAAATATAAAATGTACTAGGTGCACCCAGAAGCCACCTGCTCCCCCAATAACTCCCAGTCACGACTACACCAGATCCTAGAGATACATAGAATCTACAAGTCAAGCAATAAATATACATTTAAAATAAAATAATTGATTTGTGTAGGTCATGGACAGCCCAATTAATTGAGCCCCTCTGGTACAGTCATGGGGTAGGTAATGGCAAAACCTAATTCTGCAAACACTCATAAAAACTGGTTCAGGCCACGAGAATAACTACTTTTTTATTCTTTGATGTATGTATTCATAAATTGTGTTCTTTTTGGTCTGGAAAATCATATTTCCCCTGTTGGATATCATTCATAAGTTTCCACAGGGCATTACCAACCATTTTTTTGAACCACCAAAAAGATGATCACACAAGTTAAAAGCCCATCATAATGGGATATTTCCCTTTTTTCAGCTGTATCGTTTGTTTTCTTTTTCCTTTTTTAGTAAATAATGAGCAGTGATTTATTGACTGCACCATTTAACTGCAAATGAACCATATTTGCTCCGAAAGTTCAAATCTTGAACCTGAAGCCTTTCTTTATTTGCCAAATTTTCAGTTTGATTTTTTTGGATTTAGAATACCAACTCATTTTGGTTACAATTAACCAACTGATTTTTCCAACTAAATAATTAGTTGTTATGCCTTCAAACTCACCTCCTTTTGAGTTTCAAGAGTTTCTTTGTCATACTTGTGTTTTAATTTCCTTTTTTTTTTTTTTTTTGTTGTAACTTTAACAGATGGAAGAAGATTCTGTGAGCTGTAATGTCGGTACAACCCAAGGGGTTGGCGACTCCTCTTCTATTCCATTGGATGTAGAGGAGCTTGGGACTCTTCCAACCCCTTCTTCATCCACACATACACAAGAACCTACACGTTCCATCCCACTTTTACCCAAGAAATCCAAAAAAAAACCTAGCAACCAATCTGTGGTATGGGAACACTATACTAGAGTGCAACCTATTGACCACGATAACCCAAAAGCTCAGTGCAATTATTGCGCTAAGCTATACAGTTGCCACTACAAAAATGGCACTTCATCTATGTTACACCACCTCCAGAATGCATGTGAAACTTCCCCTCTTAGAGTTAAAGGAGTTGGAAGAAGTCAATCCTCTAGTGTTAAGAGGGATGCAGAGGGAAGAGTGTGTAGTCCACAAGTCCTAGTAAAGTACGATGGAGAAAAACTTAGGGTGTCAACCGCTAAGTATTTTATTAGATGCGAATTGCCTTTTAGACTTGTGGAGCATGAAGGTTTTATTGAATATGTAACGGATTTAGAGCCTCGATTTACTTTGCCATCTCGAGGCACTTTAAAAAGGGATTGTATTAAACTATATAAAGAAGAGAAGATACAGTTAAAAAAATTGTTGGATGGTCAAAGAATTTGTCTTACCACCGATACTTGGACGTCGGTGCAAAATCTGAACTACATGTGCATTACCGCACATTTTATTGATTGCAATTGGAGATTGCACAAAAAAATACTTAAGTTTTGCCAAATTCCTGACCATAGGGGCGAAACCATTGGGAGAGTGTTAAACTCGGGATTGCATGAATGAGGTATTGATAAAATTTTAACCATCACAGTTGATAATGCATCCTCAAATGATGTTGCTGTTGATTATATGAGGAGGAGAATAAAAGACCATGATCGTACTATACTAGGTGGTAAATTTCTTCACATGCGATGTGCTGCCCATATATTGAATCTGATTGTTATGGACGGCTTGAAGGATGTAATTGATTTTGTGTCAAAGATTAGGGATGCTGTCCGGTATGTGAAATCCTCACCTTCAAGATTTGCCAAGTTCAAGGCTTGTGCGGTAAAGGAAAAAATTAGTGGGAGGATGATTTGCTTGGATGTTCCTACTAGATGGAACTCTACATATTTGATGTTGAGTACCGCTGAAAAACACAAACAAGCCTTTGAACAATATGCGTTTGTGGATGACCAATTCTTGAACCCCACTAGCAATGATTGGAAAAATGCACAGATTTTTGTGGAGTTGCTGAAAGCTTTTTATGATGTTACATTGAGCATTTCTGGTTCTTTGTATGTGACAGCTAATGTTTATTTTGAGCAACTTTGCACAATTGAGGATACATTAAATGATATGTGCTTGAGTGATGATATTATCACTAGTACTATGGGCATAAATATGAGAAACAAGTATGAGAAGTATTGGGGTAGCACAAATAGGTTCAACTTGATGATATATGTTGCTTTTGTGCTTGATCCACGATATAAAATGATGGCAATGAATTTCTGGTTGCAAAAATGCAGAGGGTGTGAGTTGGCGAATAAGATAGAGGACGGGGTTAAACTCCTTTTAGGCTGCTTGATTGAGCAGTATAACGGATTTCGTGTGGCTAGTGGGAGGAGTTCTAATGTGGCTCAAGGAAGGCCAAGCAGCACTAATATAAATATTGGTAATGAGCCAGCACCTACTAAATTTAAGATCATGTTTACCAACCTTCTTAAGGAACGGTGTGTTACGGAGTTTAGATCGGAGCTAGATAGATATTTTTCTGAGACGTGTATAGACGACTCGCTCGGTTTTGATATCTTAGATTGGTGGAGAATTAATGCCGTTAACTATCCTGTCCTTGCTGAGGTAGCACGTGATGTGTTAGCCACCCCCATTTCCACTGTTGCCTCGGAGTCCGCATTTAGTACTGGAGGACGCATATTGGATCCTTTTAGGAGTTCCTTGTCTCCAGAAACTGTTGAAGCTCTCATTTGCACCCAAAATTGGTTAAGGACCAAACCAATTAACATTCGGGATTTGGAAGAATATATACAGTCGATGGACCTTGAAGGTAAGTTTGAAACGTGAAATTTTTTTTTTAATATCTATCTAATTCGGTTTATTATTTGTCTAACTCAATTTTTAATTTTTTTTAGACGATCATCTAGCTTCATCTTCAACCGAGGCTAATGTGAGTCTTCATTCCCATTCATGCTGAAAAGTTTATCCTTGGTTAATCTTCAATGGAGGTAAGAGATTTTGTACAAATTTTGCTCCTATTTTATTCATGTCTAGTGTATACGTATTGGTTAGATGCTCAAATAAGCCAATAGAAATTGAAATACTGAAGTTGATCCACATGCTGAAGTTCTAAACTATGTACATCGAATCAGCCATTTCTTCTTTCTATGGTTTCATGTATTTGATATTTGCCTCTACTCAGCAAGCTCCTGTGCATCCAAGAACTTTAAACCACATGGCAATATAATTATGTGCAATATAATTGTGCATTAACAGTCTTGTTTGTTTTTTGCATGCACAGAATATAATTATGTGCTGTTGTTTATATATTTAACCATGTATTTGCAGGTTTTTTACTTTTGCAAATGCTGTTGCATGTGCCTTCTCTGTGCTGCCCTTGCTGTCCTTGCAGGTTTTTTTTCCTTTTTTTTTTTTTAATGGGGTTTTTGAGAAGTTTCAAAGATGAAGATTGGGCTGAGAATTTGAGGTTGATAGAAGATTATAAAAGGGATTAAGATTAGAGTTCTTTTAGTAAAGTTTTCATTTTTAATTTTTTGGAAGTTTGATGCTATCATTTTGATTTATCTGTAATTTTGGAAGTTTAATTTTTTGGAAGTTTGATGCTATCATTTTGATTTATCTGTAATTTTGGAAGTTTAATTTTTTGGAAGTTTGATGCTGTCATTTTGATTTATCTGTAATTTTGGAAGTTTAATTTTTTGGAAGTTTGATTTATCTGTAATGAGGAATGAATGTTGATCATTTTGGAAGTTTGATTTATCTGTAATGATCATTTTGGAAGTTTGATTTATCTGTAATGAGGAATGAATGTTGATCCGACAGGGCTTATTAAGAAATTTTTTTGGAATACTGTCACAATGTTTTTTTGTTGAAAAAAATTTAAGAATCAGGCTTTGTTAAAAAAAAAAAAAAAAAAAAAAAAAAAAAAAAAAAAAAAAAAAAAAACCTGGGTCTAGGCCGGAACCCGGATTTCCGGGTTGTAAAAACCTGGATCAATCCGGGTTTCAGCCCGGGTCCTAACCCGGGTGTATCCGGGCCGGAGTCTGGCCCGGATTTAGAATCTGGGTTCCGGGCCGGGTATACCCGGTCCGGTACCCGGTTGCCCAGCCCTACCCTTGTGTTAATATTTGCAGGAACCAAGTGGAAGGGATAAAATATCCCAAACCCATATTGGGTTTTCAATCCCAGCCCTACATGAGAAAACTCATCAGGAAGGAAGAAAGAGAGAACGAAGGAGGGGACAAAGAGCTATGAAAAGAAAATGGTGTCAGGAGAAAAAATGGATATGTGACGTAAAGGAGAAACGATGTGACATAAAACAAGGGAGGAATAGAGGTTAAAGGGGCTTTTAAATGACTTTTAGGGGATTTCTTAGACTTCTTCTTCCTTAGCTTGGAGGAAACCTCACGACAGGGACTACTGCGACGAGATCTCCTTAGAAGAGAGAATTTCGATTTCCATTGTACAGCAAGAGTGAAAGACTATAAAATACCCATATTATACTGGATTCACCTTCCCAAACGACTCGTGGACGTAGGCCCAATACCGAATTATGTAAAGCTATGTCTCGCTCTCTTTATCTTTCCTGCATTATTCTCCATTCACCACCATGGAAACAAGTACCGACACTGCATAACCACACCGAACCACTGTCAGAGATTCCATATAGCACCAACCGATGTCAGAGTAGTCTCAACGGGTCATGATTGACTATTTCTTTCCTTTCAGCCTATTGTGCTATTTTTAAGCATTAACACATGGAATTAGAATCTCACATTCCTTTTGATGTTAATTTGGGACCCAAAGATGAATTCAATTGTTCTTTAGGCAATTATTGTAAAAGTTCTTAACTTAGCTAAATCTGTTGGTTTTGCTGTAATAGTACGGCAACTTTATTGTTTCGTGTGCATAGAATAAGTAATAAAAGAATATGTGAGAAATGATTTGTTTAATTTTTATTTAGATAAGTTTTGTTTAAAAAAAAAAAAAGTGAATCACACCTTAAAAGGGCATCAAAAAATCTATTCTCTTTTAGTGAGATTTACTCTTTTACTAAAGGTCAGTATAGTTTGATATAGAGACATCTCAAAATGTATCTAGTTATGAATGCAAGTTTTTAGAATGAATAAACAATGACAATTTTCCTTGAAAAAATATCTGTCTAAAATTTGTCTACATAAAACTTATACTAGCCTTATTGTGCTTTAAAGGAATGGAGTAAGAATAACACTTCAACCATTTACTACTAATACTGTAATTTGTAATATACATAACATGCTATTATTTTTAAATTTCAACTTCAGATTTGCATAATCTCAATATCACTCACTTGAATTTATCGATTATCGAATATGAGAAATCAAGAATGCGTACACATCTGCCAAACTAGTGTTTAAAAATTCAACAATTATTTTGAAAAATTCTATACAATCTCTCCAGTGTACCATAACCTCCACACACCTGATGTGGCAAACCGGTTTGGTCAACCATGTCACGGTTCGCTTTCTCCCCTCCCTCACTTAATGAGACTCTCTCCCTCTCCTCAGTTTCTTTCTCCCTCCCGAAAGCTAGAATTGTTTCTCCCCCTCCCTCACATCCATTTCATCCCCTCCCAAAAGCCCTCAACTGAGTCACCTCCTTTCTTCCAGCGTCCTCACCCCAGCATAAACCCTCTCACATCGTCGCCCCTCGCAAACCGTCACCCCCATTTTCTTCCCCTCCCTAAAGTCTAACGAACACCACTTTACGTCGAGATCCCCAACCCCTATATTCTCTCAGCCCTGAAAGACTAGAAAAAAAATTTCTCATCCTCACCCAAACAATCTCGGCACCCATGAAACCCTAGAAAAATTACTATGTGAATTCTTTATTCTTTTTCTAAAACTTCCAAGTACTGCAGAATGGGAGCATAGGAGAAACCGTTTATGGTGCAAACACGTATGAGAATCTTGAGAGGGAACCATACTGGCCATCGGAGAAGCTCCAAATTTCTATCACTTTGATCTTTTACAGGCTCTTTTGTCTGTTTTCTCTCACTCGCATGCACAAATCTGAAGAAGAAGAATGGGGATGTATTGGCTCAATCTGTTGAAGAAGTGGTTGATCTTGGGATTTTCGGTGAGGACGTCCAAGATTTTGGTGATGAGAATTTTAGTCCAGCTCCTAGAGTTAATACAATCTGTGTTTTCCCGAAGAATAGCACTCGAGGTAAGTCTTATCCGTTATGTACATACAAGTGCCTTATTTTGTTGTTGTAGAAGATGCACTAAGTTTGATTGGATTCATTTCCTTCCTGTAGTGGTGCCAGCTAGAGAAGGGACTGAGTTGCTGGTTGGAATGAAAATGATGGTAATTAGTTTGCTGTTTCATGACTCACTCAAAAATGTGTAGCACAAAGGCTATCCCAAGTGTAGGAGGATGTCGTGTAATAATTAAGAATAAAATTTCTAGATCGTCTCCTCGAGAAAAATTGTTTGAAAAAAAACTTGTGTAAAAAGTAAAAATATTCTCAAAGAAGAAATCATAGTGATATGTGCAATGAGTGGAAGAGTGGAACAGAAATAAAAGGTAATAGTCATGGACTAGATTTATATTTTTGAATTTCAAAATGAAATGTAAAAGACTAACAAATTGAAATTAATAATCAAGAAATTAACTAAACTAAACAATCTTCATTAATCTAAAAATTAAATAATAAAAATGAAATTATTTAAGTCCTAATTGACCTTTAATCAATCTAAAATGTAATGGAACTAAGAGATTAATAAAACTAAGCCAATAATTAAACTATATTAGAAAGTGATTGATAAAATATGAGTTGAAAATTGAAAAGCCCCAAAATCAAGATTCTAGGGTTTATCCTTGTATTCAAATCACAAATTCTCAAAATCAATCCATAGCAATTGTAATCACCGTTAAATGAAAGCTTTAAAGAGATAGAAAAATAACGACATCAAACTTAAACATACTGAAAATAAAATATCCAAAATCAAATGATTCTAATCTAAAAATCTTTAAAATATACTATAAAATTCGGACTAAAATTAAATAGAGATTAAGAAAAGAAAAAAGCAAGCCAAATAGATGGAGATAGATAAAGCCGCTGCAGTTTGGACCCTTGAGGAGTTATTCAAGCTACCGCCGCTATCGTCTTCTTTTCTGAAAATATATATATATATATTATGTATATATATTTGTGCAGCGTGCATTCCTTCTTGTCATATGAATGGAGACCCCAAGAGAATTTAATGTGAATTCTTTGTGCGCATTAAACCCTAACATCCCAGAATACCCTTTCGTCAAAACTCCCAAAAGGCCCTCAAGCCTCTCACGTCCACATGTGTCAAACTCCAAAAGGTTTTTTTTTTGTCTTTAATGCATGTCTTTTCCTTAAAGAGCCATGTGTGTGAGTTGGAAAAAACTAAATTCTGTCTAAAAATCAAAAGAAATGGTCCCGCATGCAAATGTGACCTTTTTTTTATGCTTTTCATTTCTTGGACTATAAAAACAATAGAAATTAGATATAAAATAAAATAAAAAAGAATAATATAATATCAAAAATATGTTGTACATGTGAATGAACATTGTCCAATTAAATCACAAGTTATAAAATTAAACGTAAATCATGTTATTAACCAATTTAAATCACAACTCGGATTTATTCATCTTAAATAATTTTTCATCTAAAACTAATAATAATGTAATGAAATAAATAAAATATATTGGTTCTAAATGTATAAAATATACAATATTTCAGCTCAATCATTTCGTAGTGTTATTATCCATGTGTTGAAATGCGTTGGCAGCCGTCATGTTATGATGTTTTGGTTATCTGTAATCCAGTTTTATCTTCCATCCTCTATTAGCCTCTTATGTTTTTTAATTTTTGAAAGGGCAATTTGCATTCTTCTTGTTTACGTGTGTTCTTTCACTGTAACTTTCTTTTAATTATTGTTTAATGCTTGGTGCTTAGCTCATTTGTTTATTTGGATGAAAAAAATTGGAGTCAACTGTGAATGTCATTACAATCAAGGCCAGCATTCATCTTCTTTTTTATCATCAACTGCTGGTTCAAAATCTTACTACACAGGTAATTCTAGGTAACTTAAATTTGTTTGGATTTATGATGCATACATGATCGCTAAGGAAGGTAGTTAGTGTCTTATGTAAGCCAATGTTGCATATCTTGTTGTCGATGACATGGCCTTGTGCATTGAATTGGCATTTTGACATTAGCAGTTGCATGCTTGTTACAGAATCATTTTTTTATAAGTAAGATATATTTATTAATAAGGACAATGGTGCAATCCAAGTACACAACTATGTAAATGAGAGACACATAGTTAGTAGAATAAGCTCTTTCCAGAATCATATGGGTCACTTCTATATGATTTTAGGGGATTTAATCATACTTGGAGTATTGCGTCAAAGTTAACTTTGCATGTCTAAATACCTTTTATGTTAGCAACAACTACTTGGAAAGTGTGTTATGCCTTTTTTGTCCTTAGTAATGTTTTTGTTTGAGTAGTGCTAATGGAGGGAAAGGAAAATTTGGAATTTTGAAGATTATAAAAAGATGGTGGCAAAGTCAAGGATCTTTTGTTCAGATTCCTATACCATTGGATAGACGTTCAATCTTATTTTCCTATTTTTGAGTTTTAGGAATTTTCTATTCCCTTTTTTTAATGATTAGGTATATATCATGTATACACCTTATATACCTATATACCACCTTTTTTTATTATAAATAAAGTTTTGACTTATAAAAAAAATTAATGTTTGAGTTTCCATGTGTTTCGATATTTCTTTTTTTTTGGGATATATATCAACTTTTCATCATTTGACATATGTTTTTTTTTTTCTTTTTGGATTATGATTCTCCCACTGTAATACCTCATATTTAATAAGAGAGGGTGGTGAATGAGGTTCTACATTGTTTAGAATGGAGAAATTTATATAGTTTATTATGATCCCAATGAGCTCCAATTATAATATCGACTAGTCCTTTTGGAGAAAAAGTACAAATGTGGTTAATACGTTTTGTTGCTGATAAAATAGAATCTAATAAAGAAAAAAGATTTGTATCGGTGTTGTTGAATTAAGCTTCCTGTGTATTTGATGGGGATGGGACACAAGGATAATGTCCATATGGAGCTGTTATTTGGACTACAAGTATTGTTAGGACATGCTTTTGTTTGTTACTTGAAATTTAATTCAGTCCCTCGTGTATGTTTCTCTATTTTTTTTTACAGAAATAATAATGGATAACCAAAAATAGGATTGGACAGCACTTTGGACACTTGCATGACTGAAGATTTACAGAAATAGTTGCAGCCAAATAATAGCTTTAGCCACGTACTAGTTTTGTCTTTGTTGTTGTTTTATTTTGAAAACTAAACTCATGTATTTCCTTCCATAGTTGTATGTTGAGTTGTAAGTAGAGAGTATGGAGTATGTTATTTATATGCAATGGAATGAGGTGCTGCTTGGACAACCCAAGCTATATTTTGTTACAGTTAAATGAGGGATATGAATGTGGTTTTGATTATATGCAATGGAATGAGGTTTTGTCTTTTTTTATATGCAATGAAATAAGGTTCTGAATCTTATGATTATTAGATTTGAATGAAATGAGGGATGTAACTAGGGGAGAAATCTGTGACATAATTTTCTTCTTTTTTGATACCTGAGGCAAGTTGTCTCTATTTATTTGGTTAGGTTCATTGATATTGATCAAGTTCAAGATAGCTGGTCTCATCTTATGGTAGTCAACTGCACATTGGCTCTCCAATTCGCAAGTTAGCATGTATTTATCCAAAGACCATGACAAGAGGTCAATATGGGATTGTTTGATCTCATTAGCTAGAGTTTATCCCGTAAAGAATGTATTCTAAAATAGAATAAAGGAGGTTGAAAATCAGAAAGTTAAAACATCAAGGCATTTTAAAGGCATCCTGTACCCAAGCATGATGCATTCCAAAAATCTTGAACAATGAGATGCACTCCTCATTGCATTTCACAATTGAACAAAAAATATTTACAAAGTTCAATAAAGTCCTATTTTTTTACACTTCTAAAAAATAGTACCCCCTTTACATATCAGATTACCCTTTTACATACCATGATTTACACTTATTGAAAATATTACACTTCAAAAAAATGGAACACTTCCATTTTTACAAAAATACTACACGCCCAATCTTCCCTCATGTATGCTGAAAGCATCATTCCTCTCGTTGCCCATGATGCGGTTTATACCTGTACCAACAGTGCAAAAATCAAATGCACGACCATCAAAATAAAATGCTAACTAAACAAGTCTAACTAACTAACAGCAATATAAATGCATGACAATCTAAAATACTTCAACCTATTTACATACATAACAATGCAAATGCACGCACAAAGGAATTTGTGTCCTTGTTTATGAATGATGTTTTCATTTTTTTTCACATTTAAATATTTTTTTCATGATTTAGTAGGAGGAGTGATTGGTTACTAAAAATTTAAATATTTTCACATTTAAAGGTGTTGGATTTGTCTCTATTTTCATCTTTAAAAAGGTGGTGTTGGTCTATAAGTGCCACAAATCTTTATAGTTGATTTAGTTATCTTTCAAAGTGTTTATATTTAGATGGGATTGCTATTAAGCTTAATGATAGTCATCCACTCTTGCTTCTTTGATTGAAAACTCTAAAAATAAAGAAAATCAGTCATATCTTTGCCACCTTCAAAGAGGATGCATATCCTTTGTGATAGGGGAAACAAAAATATGGGACCAGAGGTTGTATGCTTTGGTCAAATGCGACCTGCGAATATTGGGTCTTTCCTTTTCTCCTTTTCTTATCCTTACCATAATACTTTGAGCTTGAACTTCTAAGATCAGAAGTCATTTCAAGGGAATAAAGGGCCCAAAAACCATTGTGGATGAGCTTCTTCCATTCCTATCTGCTACAGTTTGGTGGAAAATAGAGATAAATATGACATTTTATCACTTAACAACAGTATCTTTTTTAAAAAAATGAAACATAGTCTCATAGAAGAAGACAATCTTTATTATAAATTATTGACATCTTATAGACATAAATGAATGCATGATATATAGCAATCTATACAACTAAATGAGTATTGCAGAATTTTTAATTAGAAATGACCAATAAAATTGTCACAACATAAAATAGTCCAGCCCAACATTTCTACTCAGTAAAGCTTTAAAACAAAGGCTAAACTCTTCAAATTTTTATCAAAACTTGATAGATTCAAGTTATTTACATATCACAACACCTACACACGTCCTATCCAAGTTTCAAATTTAGACCAATCGTCACTTTTAGACTGAAAAGCTTAAAACAGAGCATTACTTCATTACTCACATAGTGTCCATAAATCTTACTTACAACCTTCAATGTCTATAAAACGTCGTAACAACAATATGTATAAAACATCATCTCAGGTTTCATTCTTCAAGAAAACTCACATATTATAACAACCAAACTTCAAACAATGGCTAAAATCTTCTAGTATCGAAAACAAAAAATCTAAATCTAAGAAAAGGGTTGCCGAGCTTATTGTGCAAGATCCTCAGGTGCAGCATGGGGGTCGCATGGCATGATGTCCTATAAAGTAAATGCGGAACCACCACCAAACACAGAATTCATTCAGATCTTTCTTACATTTTATTAACAACCAAACACATATCTAAAAATGGAAACAAACAGTGGCTAAGAAGCTGAAAAGAAATAACGAGAAATACCCAAAATCAACAACCAAAATACACAAAAAACACAGATTCAACAAATACAAAACCACAGATCCAAGAAACACAAAATGATCATGTTGGGAAATGATGATGGAATGGGAAACGGAATGGAGATGGAAAAAAGTTTTTTCTTTCAGTCTGTTTTTACCCTTGTCGGTGGCACCAAACCGGGGGGTTGGTGGGGGACGCGAGGAATGAAATATGGATGCTGTTTTTGATTTTAAGGTTTAAATCTCAAAACGAGCCGTTTTGGTCAATTTTGGTTAAAAAAAAATTTACATGTCAGCGGTGTGCGGAGGTTGCATGGCAAGACTCATTATTTTAGGGGCTTAAGCCCTATATGGGCGGCCTGGTGTGTGATAAGAGCACTGGCAACTCATCAAATAAGGTCAATCTTCAAAATTTGATAATTTTGACTTAAAAACCACTGGATTGGATTGGATTCACCATACTTGAAAATGTGAAACTATGATCTACAGTAGATTCCCATTCTTCATCAAATTTGAAGACCTATTGTTTATTCATCAACCGGTTATTTTATTAAACTTTAATACCAAACAGCTTTTTATTTTATTTTTCGTTCCCTCTCTCCTCTTCCTCCTTGTTTTTTCTTTTCCTCTTTGTCTCCTTCTCTCGTTTCTGTAGTGTAGCAATCCAGTTTGGTGTGATAGGACAATTCGGCTACTGCAATCCACTCATTTTTTAAGTAGGCAATTTGAAGAAGCTTTTACTTTAATTTCTATACAATATCACAACATTTTCTCCAAATTTTTGTATCTAACATTTTGCAAATATTTACCTCTTCCATTCCTGCAATGACTATGGTTTCTTTAATTAATATATTACTAGTGTAATTGCAAAATATGAAAAAAAAAATATTACTATTAAAAAAATAATATTATATTATTATTTTGATGAATCTAATGACTAATTAAATGGGGGATTATGGATAAAGAGGTTTTATATTTATGCAAAACATGTACTTTTTATCAAATTTTGAAGATAAATTTGATGAAGCCAATACGGATGCTCTAATGAGACTTAGAAAGGAGGATAGAACTATCAAGAGTTGTCTTAACATGGGTTAAGACACTTTTTTTTTTTCAATTAGTAATTAAGGAAATATTTTTTAATAATATTGTGAATTTTTTTTTTAAAAAAATATTTAAGAATATAAAATATTTTTAAAAAAAATGGAGAAAAAAAAAGAATTTGACCTTCTTCAGACCCATTTTTGGGCTACACCCTTGGTGGGTGTAGCACTACTCAATTAGAAAATAAAGATTTCAAATGAAACAAACTCTTTATGATTCCATTCAATTCTTTAACCTACATGATGATGATTCTTTAAATTTAATATATTTGCTTTCTGTATAGAACGTTGCTCTTGCAAATAATCAGTAAATATTAATAAGGGAAAATTATAAAATATGATACGTAAAATAAGTCATTTGCTTTATATGCAAGATCTTCAAACATGCCACAAAGATTTTCCCAATTGCAAGGTCGAACATCCTGAAAAGGATGATAACACGCCTCATCCTTATTCTCGAGCTCATTATAATACTCATAACATCTCATCTTATATTTGTGAAATGAGTTTTTACATAAATTCATCAACAATCTTATGCTCGTCTCTCTAGCCAAAATATAGTTCGAAGTCATTATTGAAAAAATTATTATACAAACAAATCATTTGCATATTCTATATTTTGTCTACACATTAAATAATTTGAGAAATAAACTAAGTACTAACAAACAATGCTTCTTGATAAGGTCTTTGATATTTTAGGGGAATTTATGCCATGAACTCATAGCCAAAATCAGTACTTCCGATTTTACCGGTTTGGTCTGGTTTCTCTGATAAATTATATATATAGTATATATAATATACTATACAAATATATATTATAGTATATTATAATATATAGTCATATTAGGGGGGAGTTCCGTCCAGTCCGGTTCGGTCCCGGGGGTTTTATGGACCGGACTGAACCGGACCTACTCGGTCCAGGGTTTTCCCACCCTGGACCGGACCGAATCTCATAAAGACCGGGGCGGTCCCATCCCATTCGAAACGGTCCAGTCCGGTCGGTCCAATCGGTCTAACCAGCCTCCAAATGGGCCAATGGCCCAATCTTTTTCTTACATAACTTTCAGCCCAACAGTTAAAATCCACTAAGAATTTATCTAGTTTGAAGCCAAAAATACCAAAAAAATACTTAGAAAGAAAAATAAAAATAACCATTAAAAAAATTATCTATATACAATAAATTTGAATAAAATATTTTACTACCAAAAAAATCAAAAATTTCTATATACATCCAAACAATTTAAACAAGGGGATTAATCAATCATAGTATATACTATTTAATATTTATCATATAGCAAACTATCAACTTAATTGCAATTTAAAGCTTGCATTATCTAAAAAAAGAAAAAAAGGTCTTTAAAAAAATGAAAAAAAAAAAGAAAAATACAGCTAAAATCTACCTTCATGTATCTTACATACATCAAATGATTCAAATATGCCTCCTAAAATAAAGAAAAATAAAAATCCATTCCCAAGCATATTTAAAAACTGAAAATTAAAAGGTCTTAAAAAAAAAGAACTATCAAAGACTAGAAATTATATTTAATAATTTACATCAAAAGCACTGATACACAGTGCACTATAATAGACTAACAGTAGCATAAATTACTTAAAAAAATGACCAACAGTAGTATAAAGCATTAACATAATTATATCAATACAAAATACAAATTATACAATTAGGCAAAGTAGAATCAGTTCCTGACTATTAGCAATGAGTGCCTTAGTTGTTAGCTGTTGGATAAATGCCACAAATTCCCCACGATCAATTTCTCCACCCATTTTGGGTCCCTCAACTCAAAGTCTCATTCCATCAGCTTATTAAGGCTATCACCTTCTTCCCCTACCAAATAGGCCAATCAAAGAGTCACATATATTAGCACCCACCAATTGTACTTTTTATAAACTTTGTTAATTAGGTGTGTGAGTTGAGTGATTGTTTTTGGGATATGCCTCCAACACACCAACCACCTCTCTCTCTCTCTCTCTCTCTCTCTCTCTCTCTCTCTCTCTCTCTCCCCACATTAGATCCTCTAATCTATTGTTAATAGGAATACAATAACACTTAGTACCACTTCCAATATGTAAACTTTTAAATATACAAATAATCAATTGTTGGCAAAAGGTCATGAAAATTACAAGCAAGAAAAAACAATTGGCTGTGGTGCCTTAAAAACTCCCACCCGTGTACTTTCTGGTTGGCACCCCCTGCAAGACCAAGTCAGTGTTTTCTCACTGCCTCATTGAATTTCCAGAATGCACCTAATGAAAGCTATGGAGATCTTTTGGCCTTGATTGATGGAATTCAGCTTGAATTAAAATAAACTAAAGAGAACGGAAATGCAGTAGTTGTAGGGGAAAAATGGGAATTTTTATTGATGAAATAATGGAACAACAGAGGAGAAACAACAATAATAACAATGTAAAAGGAACTTCTGGGTGTTTTTTTTTTTGTCTTTTCTTTTCTTTTCCCCAATCTAATACACATTGCTGTCTCTCACCATAGCAAGACAAAGACGCAAACACATGAAAAAAAACATTAATTATGGAAAACAGAATCACTATAAAATCCAACACCAAGGAACACCTTGATATGTACATAATCACTATAAAACAGAATGTTTATCGAGTCAAACGAAGATCATATGAAATTATAGTATTTAATATTTGAGTTTAACTTTGTGAATTTTTCAAGTATTAATTGAAATATAAAACAACAATATACTATGCAACTCAGACATTCACCCTTGACTACAATGAATCATAGAAGTTCACATATGTATTCTACACAATTCATGACTATAGTTTGATCCAACAAATCATCAGAGCTGGATGAGTGTGGTTTATGAAAGAGTAAAAGCGATCAAGCGCTAGCAAGTAGATTTTACAAACAGAAAATGCAATAGAGAAAGAAATAAAACTGAAAAAAAAAAACAGATTTCAGTGAGCACAAAAAAATCATTCTAATTTCTCACGGTCTCACCTTTTAGGTCTTACATCAACATTGGGTTAAGAGCCGGTAGCCATTGAATTTAATCCTTCTGCAGAATCAGCAAATTCCCCAACAAGTTCTCCTTCGATCCATAAAAATTTAAAACAAAACAAATTAAATAAAGTTAAAATAATATAGAAGATAAAACAAAATATATCACAAAATAAATGAAAAGTAAATTGATTACATACCCATATCTATCTGCTTCTCAAATTCCTCCACTTCATCCATTAAAGTCCTAAGACTTATTGGAGTAGAGGAAGAACGTAGCCGATTTTGTGCACATATGAGAGCCTTAACCATCATCGGATTTAAACTACTTCGGAAAGGGTCAAGTACACGACCTGCAGTGCTGAATGTAGATTCAGAGGTCACAATAGATACCGGTATTGCAAGTACATCGCGTGCAACATTTGAAAGTATGTGATATCTAACTGAATTCACCTTCTACTAATTTAGTAGGTCAAAACTATCACCTTGATCCTCACATTTTTCAGCTAGATATCTATCAACCTCTGACTTGTTTTCCAAAAAGTCTTCTGACTGTAACTCTTGCTTAAATTGGGCCATCAATGCAGCCTGTCTATTCGTAGACTGAGTTGTGGGAGGACCTGCATCTTTACGTGGGGAACTTGTGGGTTGAGGAGAATTTCCTTCTTCATTTTGGATGTATGCCTCATACATGCAGATAAATGTATTTTTCACCTTTCAACTCAAATCAATGATTTTTGATTGATCATATGCATACATTTTTCTCAACCCAAAGTCAAGATATCGCATCTTGTAACGAGGATCAAGAACAATCCCAATGTATAGCAACATATTCTAATTATCCATATTCTCCCAATACTTTTCAAACTTTCTCTTCATATTTGTGGCCATTAATCCCACCACAGGCCTTCCTTCTTCACAATCCATGTTAATGGAATTTTTAATAGTAACCAACTCCGTAAAAAAAGTATTGCAAGTTATATACTCACCCCCCGAAAAGTGTAAAGTTGCATTATGAAATAATGCAAGAAACTTCTCAAACAACTGTACCTTATCCCAATCGGATGCATTGGGAGGCCCTAACTTCTTTGACTTTCTCCTAGTCACCACATTACCTTCATCATTGTCATCATCATCATCTCCAATACTACTTAAAAAGCACATATCTTCTTCCTTCAAACTATCAAAAGCCTTTCTAAATTTCCCAACCCTCTCCAACATAAGATAGGTGGAGTTTCACCTAGTCGGTACATCTAGGCAAACATGACTTTTACATTGAATCTCTTCCAACCCCACACATTTCTTAAATGTACTCCACCTTTGAGAGGGGATTTAACATACTTCACAACACCCCTCACCTTCATAATAGACTCATCATATTCTTTCAATCCTTCACGTACAATTAAATTTAAAATTTGGGCACAACATCGAACATGCAAGAATTCATGTTCCAAGACCGTATCTCTCCTATACTTGTTTTTTTTTTTTTTTTTTTTTTCAAATAAGAAATGGCCCCATTATTAGAACTTGCATTATCAAGAGTGATTGCAAGTATTTTCGGTCGCCCCCAGTCATGCAAACACAACTTTATGCCTTTGTCAAGTGTATCACCCTTGTGATTTTCAACCAAAGAAAAGGAAAGAATCCTCTTATGTAGCTTCCAATCATCATCAATAAAATGTGCTGTGAGACACATAATTAAGGTTTTGCATGGATGTTCATGTATCCGTGGTGAGGGAAATTCGTTGCCCTCAAAGAGCACTTCTTAATTTATTTTTTTCCCTCATAAATAAATTAAAACAATCCTTCGCAATTGTCCAATGGGATGGAATCCCTACCCACTTAGGGCAAACCCACAAGCATAAACTTTCTACAACCTTCCCATTCAACAAACCTAAATGGCAACTCATCCAAAATAATCATCTCTGCTAAGGCTTGTCGGCAAGCCTTAACACTAAATGTAATGGGCACAAGTCCCCCACCACCACTACCTCCCTCCACCTTCCAACCTAGAGTTGTCTGGGACTTATTTGTATTCTTAAACAGACCTTTCTTACATTGCTTCTCAATGTGATGTTTCATAGACTTTGTACCATTGATCTTTGTATCACATGCATACGAAACACCACAATAATTACATGCAGTCATAGGTTTAGTGGGATCACCTTTTGGTATTATTGTAAAGTGATCCCAAACCATTGACCTAATCCTACCACTTTGTGACCCACCAATGTTAGATTTATCACTTACATTGAATGAGGGTGGAGGTGGAGGCATATCTGAACTTTGTATTGACTCTTGCACATCATTGGTTGAAGTTGAAGAATCCATCTAGAAAAATAAACAACCAACAATTAGTGTAATAAGTTTCTATAGAAAAATAAATATTAAAATTTAAAACCCATTCAATCTCACTTAAAGACTATAGAACAATACTTTTTAAAAAAATATATAAGAAAGCAAATTGAACTACATTCAATCTGAGTTAGTGACTTTAGTAAAAAAAATAAATTAAAATACCATAGCCCAATAACTTGAGTAGACTACAAAATATCATTTAAGTTCTAATATCATAGCCCATATCATTTACCCCTAACTTTAAACATAAGTTCTAATATTATTAAACAACGATATATGAGATAGGGGTTAAATTTTTAGGTAGAACTCAAGAAAAGAAAGCAAATGGCCAGAAAATAAGATAATTTATATGTGATGACCCGCTTTCACGTGTTTTTTTTTTCACTGAAGGGTTGTTTTTAATTTAATTAATATATTGCTTTATTTATTTTAAATTATTACGTTTTAAATTTAGTTTTTATTTGTTGGATGTTGTATTTTATTTATTTATTTATTTATTTATTTTACGGTTTTTAATCTCATTCTTGGCGTATTTGTTTTGTTGTCCGGAGTGAGGATTGGACCTCATTTCCTCCTACATCTCTATTTTTTCCTTTTTCCTTTTTCCTTTTTTCTCTTTTCTTTTTCTTTTTTCTTTTTCTTTTTCTTTTTCTTTTTCTTTCTTTTCTTTTTCTTCTTTCTTCCTCTCCCGTGCGTCGACTCTCTCTCTCTCCTCTCCCACGTCGGAAGCCATTCCAACCCCGACCCACCGCCGTCCGGCCACAGTGGGCGACACCACCCCCACCGGTCGAACCCCCTCCCTCCGGCGCACCACCCCACCGAATCCCAGCCCCATCCAGCCAACCGTTTGGCCGGAAAACTCCCAACAAAGCCCCACGATTTTTGCCTCGATCCGCTGCCGTCGCTCCACCCCCGGCCACCACCTCTTCACCACTTCATCACCGGTTCCTTGCCGTCCTAACCCACCCATTTCTGGCCTCTAATAGCCACCGGAACAGCTCCCACAAGCTAGCTTTTCATTTTGGGAAATCCGGCCATCAACCATCGTTTCCGCCGCCACCCACGGCCAAACTTCACTTCCACTAGCTTCATAATCATCCTTAGACTATTCCCTATCAATCCCAAGCCTTGGTTTGTCCCCGTTTAAAAGTGAGTATTTTACAACCCACGGCCATAGTGAATTTTCACTGTTACGTTATTTTTTCTCCGCCGTTTGCAACGCCGCAAGCTTTCTAAAAATACCATATAGCGCTGTAAGTATTTTCCAAACCCTACTTTTAGATTTAAATATATTTTGCTCTTACAATAAATTATTGCTGCTGGTTGGTTGATTCCAGACTGAGTCCGAGGAGTTCGGGGGTCGGATGGATGGAGGACGGAGTTGCTTGATTTATTGATTTAAGATTGGTTATTTGTTTTGCGCATTGAAATTGCATTTACATGGTGCATGCGCGTGCATTTTATTTTATTTGAGAAATCCTGTTTTGTTGGCGTGAATGGATTTTCGGGTGCGTGTGTCTCACGAGCCCAAGCCGGGATGGGTTATTATCTCAGTGGAGCTCCTCTGGTCACTCAGGAGTGGATAATACTGAGTGACGTCTCCTGAGTTGTCGCTGGGCGACGACGGGAGCGGGGCTAGAGGATGGCCTGGCCAGGTACGCGCTGGGCACGAGTCTGGGCATCGCTCTACTCACCGACTCCGTGGCCCTTTGCTGGCGAGGGCTAGAGGATGGCCTAACCAGGTATGCGCTGGGCGCGAGTCTGGGCATCGCTCTACTCACCGACTCCGTGGCCCTTCGTTGGCGAGGGCTAGAGGATGGCCTGGCCAGGTACGCGCTGGGCGCGAGTCTGGGCATCGCTCGTTTAGGTGTCACATGCATAGTCGTTACCTGCGGTGTGACACAGAGCCAGGGTGTGCGGGTGATCCCTAGGGGAGATCAGGGTGCATGCATAACCGGATTGTTTTTATGATTTTTGGATGTGGGCCATTTTCTGGGAAAATGACGATGTTGGTTTTCGAGGCATTGATCCATTTTCTGGGAAAATGGTGGTTTGGGCCATTATCTGGGATAATGGCGAGACTTGGTTTTAAGGATATGTTTTTATGGGCCAAATGGATTTTTGGCGTGCGTGGTAAAAATGTGGTTTTGCTGGACATGTGTGACTCACTCAAAATGAGTAGCACTAATGTTATCCCAAGTGCAGGAGGATGTCGTGTAATAATTAGGAATAAATTCCTAGATCGTCTCCTTAGGGAAAGTTAATTAAAATTAAACTTGTTGAAAAATGTGAAAAACTTCACAAAGAGAAAACAAAAGGATGATATGTGCAATGGATGGAAGAGGTTACTAGTCATGGACTAGATTCATATTTTTAGATTTTTGATTGTCGGATTGGAATGTAAATGACTAATAGATTAAATTCAGAGATTAATAAAACTAAATTAAGAATTAAACTAGATTAGAAAGTAATTGACAAAACATGCATTGAAAATTGAAAAGCCTCAAAATCAATATTCTAGGGTTTATCATTGTATCTAAATCACAAATTCTCAAATTAAACCATAACAATTGTAATCACTATTAAAATGAAAGCTTAATGAAACAATAAAAATAAATAACATGAAATAAGTAAACAACAATTAACTTACCCAACTAAAACAAAAAAAAAAGAAAAGCTCTCTACCAAACCCTTCTTGCAATAAATTAAACTAGTACACTTAATTAAAAACTTCTAAAACAATTCCTTTATTTCATGAAACAAACTAGCATACTTGATTAAAAACTTCTAAAACAATTCTCTTGTTGCATGAAACCAACTAGCACACTTGAAAGAAATTAAGGTATTACAATTAATGAGATAAAATTCTAAAACAATTCTTAATACTTAATAAAAATTCTTAAAACAACAAAACATTGTAGGCAAAAACAAAAAAACTGCCGAATACCAATCTATATTAGGAAAGAAAAGTCAAAGAAAATGAAATGAAAATTCTGCTACTTAAACGGAAGAGAAAGAAAATAAACTTAAGGTTGCCCTACTGCTATGTACGGAAAGAAAAACTCAAATGACTACTGCAGGTCTGGAACGAAAACAAGATGTAAAACTCTGCTGTCCGAATGAAAAACCAAAGAAATAGAGAAGAAAACTAAATAAAACTGGCTGCCCAGCGTCTGAACGAAAGAAAGAAAGTAAATAACAACTCAAAGCTACTCCCCCCCCCCTCTACTGCTACGTCCAAAACGAAGGCAACGTCTGGAACTCAAAAACACAATAGTATGTCAAAAGGCTACTGAAAATAAACTGGAAAACCGAGAGCTTCAGAGAACCCTCGCCTGAAACGAAAACTGGAAAAAAACAATAACTCCCCCTGCTGCTACTACTACCAGCTAATAAATAGCTGATCTCCAGCTGCTCCAACTACCCGAATGAAAAAGAAAGAAGGGAAAAAAAATAACTCTCTATTTCTGCCCTCCGTGCTGCATATGTGCATGTGTGCATGTTGGTCTGCATGTGTCCGAATGGTCTGCATGTGCTTTGCTGGTTTTGCACTTTTCTGCATGTGTGAGTCTTCTTCTCTTACTGTAGTAGCTGCTGCACATGTGAGTTTTCTGCTTCAGCTGTCCAAAGGTCTGCATGTGTGAGCTGTTGTGGGTCCAGCTGTGTGCTGTCCGAATGAGGCTGGTCTGCTGTAACGTGCTGTATGCTTTCTGTTGTGTACATGTGTGCATGCATGTGTGAGTGCTGTCCGAAGGGTGTGTGAGTGTCTTTGCTGCTGTGTTTGTTTGCAACGTGCTGTATGCTTTCTGTCCAGGTTGCTGCACGTTCAGGTTGCTGTCCATGTGGTCCGAATGAGTGGTTGCTGCATGGTGTCTGTGTGGTAAGCAAAAGCAATGACTCTAAGCTGAAGTAACTTGAAGCCAACAATCTTTTGCTGCTCCCCTTCCCATGTGACAGGCTGCGTTGGTATTCAATCTTCTTTCCTTGATGATGATATTCTATCTTCTTTCCTTCAACCAGAGGGCCAGGAACCTTTCTTGATCTCGCATCCATAATGAAACTTGCAGAATGATTTTGTAAACAACTCAAACCTTTCAACAATCTCAGATCCACCTCAGGAAGTTCAAATCTCATTTAAAGATCTCCTAGCCACTTAATTCACAGCACCCCAGTTCAGATTGAACCAATGTAAATGACAAATGACTCAATTCAAAAATATATAGCCACCCAAGAAATGTGAAATGTGCAAACTTCAACACTCTTCAAAATTCTAACACAAGTGGGCCATAGTTATGATGCTGGTGCAAACGTGGAGAGGGAATTCTTGTAGTTGCAATATTCAATCAAATATACAACTCACAGAATCCTCCTAAGTTAAATTTCCAAGGTTTGAGAAGCATAGGATTTCACAAGGAATGTGATATATTTATTGGAAAATGGGTTGGTAAGAAGTGCTTCTATCTTTTGAAGATGGAAAGATAGCTCAAGAAACCTTATGAACATGAAGAACAAGGAGAACAATGGTACAAACACAAATGATAATAGAAAGCAAGAAAAATTATGGACTAGAATGCACAGTAATCAATAGTTGGTAGAATTCAAGCAGAAATTCATGCTTTTAATCAATTAAAATCACAACTTTGATTTATTCACTTTAACCATTTTTCCATTTAAAACCAATAATAATGTCATGATGAATTTAAAATACATTGGTTTTAAATAGCTAAAATATGCAATATTTCAGCTCAATCAATGTGCATTGGCTTTTCTTGCATCCATGTTGTTTGAGTTTTATATGTTTTTATCTAGTGGTATTTGGAGTTTACGTACCTGCGGCACCATTTTTGGTACCGTAGATTTTGGTGTAGAGATCGAGGATGAGGAGGAGGAGGCTGAGCCCGAGGATGCGGCTCCGCCAGGATGCTGATGTTATGTTTTGTAGTTGATATTAAATTATATTCGTGTCTTGTAATATTTATTTATGTATGTTTTGAATAGCTTTGTATTAAACAAGAAAAATTTTGGTACTTAGTTATTGACTTGCTTTTCGCTGCGTATTTCTCGTGCACATTCGTCGCTTATACACACACTTGGCACACGTCGATAGGATGATGACCCGTGACGTCATCATCCGGACATCTCGATTTTTCCGTATTTTTGCATGGGGATTTGGGGGCGTCACAAGAGTAATATTAAAAAAATTAAAACCTAAGAGATAATGAGAAATAAAATAAAATAAAAGGCAGCTAGCTTTTTATATATAAACATTAATGATCTATAAAAAATTTACAGAGTAACAAGCAGCTAGCTAGCCAGCTCTTGGGAACATATTCTGAAACCCTCCCCTTCAACAAAAAAAAAAAAAAAATCAGATTAAATGGTTTTCTTCCTTAGACCTTGTGATAAAGTTAGTAATACTACTTCAATACATGTCTTCTAACCAGATATATTGGTATGTGATACTACTTTAATAGTTTGAAAATTTTATAATAATTGAGTAATGATTAGATAAAAAAAATTAAAAATTTGATATTAAAAAGTAGTTTAATTTAAATAATATTAGATTCAAGTTCAGGTTCTATTATAATAGGTTCAGATTCTATTATAAACACACCAATTACTTACAAAAGCACTAGAAAATAAAACAATAAATCCATGTCTTCTCTCACTAGTTTAATTTACAAAATACCCATGCTTTTTCTTGTTTCTCTTTCCTTTTAGTACGTTAGTTTATCATTAATTTGAACATACAATTCACATCTTCAAAAACTTGGAAAACCCCACCAACATATTTCTATATGGCAAAACACACCATCAAACATAAAATTAATTTATTCAAAGCATATATTAATTATACAAAGCATACCAAAGTTTATAAAATCTATCACATGTTACTAACCCATTCCATTAATTGATTAAACGAACCAAGTGTTTTATTTAACCACTTTACAACCACCAAACATTAGGACCATACAAACCACATCTTCAAAATTTTGCAAAACCCCATCAATTTATTCAAACAAAAATCCAACAAAAATAGAAATAAATACATTCATATCTCAAACAAAAATCAACAACTTCACTACCAATATGTACTCAAGAATATACTAGGGACAAATATAATCATAAAACAATATCACTAGTCTAACAATATTACACAGCGCCAACATCACATTACTTAAAATCATTTCAAACATCTAACTAAACTCGAAATTTCCATCAAGGTATCTAGAATACTACCTCCAACACACACTCTCACTTCCAAATCCCTTCAACAAGCTCCAGCACACAAACAATCCTAAAGTCCACAAAAGGAAAGAGAAACAAAGAAAAAAAAAGAAAATTCACAGGTTCTATCCACCACTATCCAGCCACAAACAATCCTAAAATCCACAACTATCTAACACACAAACAAGCCTAATATCCACAACTATCAAGCAAATTAACAAAAATAATAACTAATAGGTAAGATATAAAAATTATATAAGAGAGAGAGAGAGAGAGAGAGAGAGAGAGAGAGAGAGAGAGAGAGAGAGAGAGAGAGAGAGAGAGAGAGAGAGAGAGACCTCGTATTGCAAAGAAGAGGCTTTTAGAACCAGAGGTGATTACGGGGCAACAGTTGGGATGCGACGGAGGGGCAACGGCATGACAATGGATTACGGTTTGGAGGGGATGCGCATAGCACGGGGCTAGGGTTTTCTAAATTTGAGAGAGTTCTGAGATGAGAGTTGAGAGAGAAAGCGAAGTGAAGGGGGAGGGGAGGGAATGGAGGGGGGGGGGGGGAACCAAATTCTAATACTGTACTGGTGCCATTTCAGTATCAAAATTTGGAAAAAAAACATATATGGGTTGTGTGAAATGGCATCGTTTTCACTTTTCACTTCAAAATTCTAATTCTAAACAATAAAAAAAATTAATAAGTTAGTAAAAATATATTTAAGTTAGTAAAAATAAAATTAAGTAAACAATCTAATGTGTATTATTTAATTAACTCACTAAAAAAATCACTAGTTAATTGTTACTTTATTAATTATTACTAACTTAGAGAGTTAGACTTAGAGTATATCAATTGACAATTTTATTTTTTATTTTTTATATCCAAGGGAATATATTTAATACTTATGTAATTATATTGTGATATTAATTTAATATATATATAACTAATAGTATACTATTATATATATATATATATATATTATATATTAGTAATACACTAATACTAATACTATTAGTCTATAAATATATAGTAAATTAGTAATATTTATTAACTTATTTACTATAGTCTATAACAAATAACTAGATGTAATAACTAGTTACTAATATATTTATTAACTTATTTACTATAGTCTATAACTAATAACTAGATGTAATAACTAGTAACTAATTATATGTAATGACACTAGTTACACTAGTGCTAATAGATAATAACTTAAAGATATTAATTTAATATATATATATATAACTAATAGTATACTATTATTTATAAATATATATAATATTATATATATTAGTAATTTACTATATAGGAATACTATTAGTCTATTAGTATATAGTAAATTAGTAATATTTATTAACTTATTTACTATAGTCTAATAACTAGATAGTCTATTTTTCTTAGAAACATCCCAATTAAACCCTAGTGAGAGAAGCTCCTCCATCTCTCTGGAAAACAAGGTAGTGTTTTCCGTCCGAGGGAGGAGGGAGCCTAGGCTTCCCCTCCCTCCATCTCTCTATTTTTCCATTTACTTTAGTTTCCATTTCCATTTCCATCTCTCTATTTTTTGCTTTTAGTTTTTCCGTTTACAATAAAACGTCGGTTAGGCAGTGACATGGTGGTCGAGAGCTCCACCTCCCGGTCAAGGAGCCTGAAGTTATCCTCCATTTTAAATCTCGCAGTTGGTGGAGTGATGTTTGCACAATGGAGGAGGAGGGCCTCGACTTCATTTTTGGCCGTGGGATGGTGTGGTCTGAACGTTATTTCTGAGTTTGACCACCATAACTAAACTATGTAGCTGGGCGTGGTGGAAAACATAGGGTCTTTGGTGTGGGTAGAGTCCGTGTGTTTTGTCGTCAGAAGTGTTTGGATTGCTTACAGGCTTGGGTGTAATCCCGTGGGGTTTAAGGTGCTCTATTTTATCCATGGAAAATAAAGTTGTTTCGAGATTCATGTTGAGGTGCATGGGAGGATAAGGTGATCTTTTGGGGTGGAGTTCGAACGTAACTCAGGGTGGAGATTCTCATGGGTGGCGGCCGGAGCGGGGGTGATGTAGCTTTTTGAGGTTTTCTTGGTTTCGGTTATGGTTTTTGTCTCTAGAAATAAGTTCTTAGTGGCTGTGTGCTTGGTCTCTGGTTTTGTCTCTGGTTTTCGTCTCTTCTAGCCGAAGTGGAGAATGGTTTGTTTTGGTGGTTATGGGCTAGTGACGGTGATGGTGACGGTGACGGAGCTGGCGACGGTGTGAAGCCCATGTGTAGAAAGTGGTTATGTTTTGGTTGGTTTGCTGTCAGAAAATCCATATGTAGAAAGTGCGTAGTGAGAAGCTTGCTCTGCGTGACGGTGAAGCTGCTTGCTGCACTACAGGCTACTCGTGAAGATCGTGGGGTGCTGTCAGAAACCCCTGTGTAGAAAGTGGTTGGGCGAAAGGCTAGTGGGCATATGGTACCTATGGAGAGTATAGTGCACTTTCAGTTTGCTTTTATTTATTTATTTATTTATTTATTTTTTTCAGTGGTCTGTTAGGGTTGTTTTTATTTTAGGTTCTAATAAATATATATTTGAAATAGGCACGTATCTCTCCTCTTTTGGGGATGAGGGTTGTGAGTCTTCTCCTCTTATGGAGGGTGAAGGTTGGGTAGTTCTTCTCCTCCCATAGAGAGTGGGGATGTATTGTGTTGTTTTCTCGCAGACGAGCCGAGATGGACACTTCTATTTAATAAAGTCTCGCATCTCAGTACAGTATTGTCTTTGGAGAGCTTAGAAGTTTTAGACATTATCCTGCGCAATGAAATTTGTGCGCTGGAGAGTGTACAACCGATGGGTAGTTAGCTTGTAATTGAGGCTTGTTACCCGTAATTATTGGTCACAGCTGTAACTTCCTTCATTCATCAATGAATTGAAGTCTATTTCAAAAAAAAAAAAAAAACTAGATAGTCTAGATGTAATAACTAATAACTAGTAACTAATAATATCAATATGTAGTAACACTAGTTACACTAGTACTAATAGATAATAAATTAAAGATATTAATTTAATATATATATAACTAATAGTATACTATTATATATATAATATTATATATATTAGTAATTTAATATATACTAATACTATTAGTCTATTAGTATATAGTAAATTAGTAATATTTATTAACTTATTTACTATAGTCTAATAACTAGATAGTCTATATGTAATAACTGGTAACTAATAATATATAATAACACTAGTTATGCTAGTACTAATAGATAATAACTTAAAGATATTAATTTAATATATATATAACTAATAGTATACTATTATATATATTAGTAATTTACTATCTACTAAATTACTAATAGTCTAATACTATTACTCTATTACTCTATTAGTATTTAGTATATAGTAAATTAGTAATATTTATTAACTTATTACTATAAGTTTATAACTAATAACTAGATGTAAATATCATGGAATAACTAGTAGTGGTTTATTAATTTAGACGGTTAGTGATTTAGTCTTAGTCTTAGAAAGTTAGAATAAATATTAGTATTAGTATAAAATTATAACTATTAACAGTTAGTATGATAAATATTAGCCTATTAGGTTAGATAAAAATTATAAATAATTATATACAATTATAAAAATTATAAATAATTATATACAATTATAAATATTATATAAATAATAATATATATTATTCATTCGATTCGGTTCGGTCCGGTCCAGTCCGGGGTAAAAAATTCCTGGACCAGAACCGAACCAAAACCACTCAGTCTAGGGAAGATCAGACCGAGATTGACCGGACCTACTTTCGGTCCAGACCGAAATGGCGGGTCCGGTGGGTTTTGCCGGTCCGGACCAGCTGATACTCCCCCCTAAGTGATATAGTATTAGTATAACTACTAATACTATTAGACTAGAATGATAATATATAGTTATTTATATAGGATTTTAAAATTTAATATTATAATAATTAGTAATTTAGCATATAATACAAAATTATCTAATGTATAATTAACATATATATAAATTATATATAATATAAAAAATGATATAAAAATATTTTATATGATATAAAAAATTTATATATATATATATATGAACTAGTTCGGTACGGTGTTAAAAAAAAAGAAAATTGAAACTAGATCAATTTTGACTTGTTTTGAAACAAAAAAGAAAAAGAACCAGTACCGAATCGAACCGATTTAGAACCAAACCAAATCTACGGAATCCGTCTGATTTACCAATTCACTATTTTTTTTTTTTTTTCACCCCTAACAATAACTCTAAGGCTTCCTTCACCAAATTAATTTCATGAAGTCGCAAGCTTTCCAAGTTTTTGCCAATGTCAAGAAACCCCAATTTTCAAGCAATTTTAAGAGACCCATGGCTGTTATTTCTTCTTGAAAGTTACTTCTATTTCTATGTTTCAACTTGTTAAATACTTTCGTTTAAAATAAACACCTTTGTTCTGGGTGTATAGAATGTCCATATTCAAACAGAAGTGAAAGATTTTTAAAACATTAACCACCGTTAGGCCCATAGAAATTATGGGAGAATGGAAAATTACCTGTACCATAACGCATTATAAGAAAAAGAAAATATCATGATTTGAAATAAAAAAAAATATTCCTAATAATTTGCCAAATAGAGAGCCTTATTTTCCTTTTTTTTTTTTTATACAAAAACAAAAAACCGCAATTGTTAAATGTGACCGTTATAAAATACATAATGCTACTATGTCGCCCGGATGGTACCGTTCAAGTATATAGCTTGATAAATTTTTTTTTTAATAATTAAGAAAATAATTTTAAGTGTATTGATATATATTTTTTAAAAATATTTAAATATATTAAAAAAATATGAAAAAAATTAAAAAAAGAAAATTGAACTGGGCGGCACAATGGCTCCACCATTTTAAAATAAGAGAAATATTTTAATCATAAATATATTATACAAAAGTAACTCTATAAATTAGAGTAGTTTTTCGTAATTCGTCAAATTATAAAATTATTTTTATTGTAAAATAAATATAATAAATAATATAAAATTATATTAATTTAAAAAATTACGTTTACATAATCTTTTTAAAATAAATTGGAATCATCATTTTTTGGTAAACATAGGACAGGAAGCTGCCTCGAAAAGAAATATATCACATACGCAGTATAAAAATAATGACCTTAGCAAGGTAACGTGGGCAAATAGGGACAAACCATACTATTTAAAAAGATTGTAACAACTATACTAATTCAAATCAACATCAATCAGCTAACATCTTTTAATTAAAAAAAAATAAAAATCACATGTATGCATTTAATTCGAAGGAAAATACTTTAACCATAAAGGAAAAGTTTAATTTGTGACAATAAAAGAAAGATAATAATGTGCATCTAAGAAAGAAAAAAAAAGAGTTATTTTGATATAAGTCTTAAATAGATAAGTCTTATATAAACTTTTTATAAAAAAAAAATAAATTTTTACACTTTTTATTAAATATTTAAGACTTATTCAAATCATTTATAAAAAATAATTCATTCACAGTGTCACACTGGCAGCCCTCCCTAATACAGCGACTAGCTATGTAACCATGGTAACCCACGTATCAGCCCATGCCATCACATGAGCGGTTTCAGAGTTAGTTATAGTCATAGATGGTATAAATATTGTATATTCTTTTTAAAAATGAGTGAAATTTATTATTAAAAAATTAATTATTTATTATGTTTTCTTAAAAATTTTAAAAAATTATAATTATTAAATGAAAAAGTTAAAATATATGAAATTAAAAAATATTTATATTTAAATTTTATTTAAATATTAAAATAAGATGATTTGAAATATCTGTAAAATCAAATAAGAGTCGATGATTTAATATCTTATTAACAGGCAAATATTTGAAGAAGTCCTTTGGAGACTTATCTGATAATTTTGAGTAGATCAGCAAGCCACCTCAAAAGTTATTATGGTTGGTTAGGTTTTTGTTGGGCATATAAATGGGTTAAAGTCCATTAATATTTTTTGAAGTGAGTCTGTATTTAACGGGTAATAGGTCCAAGAATCTATCCAAAAGCATGGAGATGTTTATGGGACGAGTTGGACATATTTTGTATTCAAAGGCCCATTAAACTTAATAAGTGATTCTAAGCCCATGAGAATTTAAACCATCCCAAGGATGCTTGCTAGTAGGGGTGTTCAACCGGATCCGGATCCGGGTATCCGGCCATAACCGGATCCGGATCCGGGTTTTAAAAACCGGGCGATTATCCGCCCGGATTGGCCCGGATTCCAATCCGGGCGGATAACCGGGTCTAATCCGGATATCTGGATTATAACCGGATATCCGGATTTTTTTGGCAATTTTTGCCTTAAAACCCGGATATCCGGGTTATAACCGGGTCTAATCCGGGGTTTTTTTTTTTTTTTTTTTTTCTTCAGACTTTAAAACTCCAAAAATTATATATATAGCACTTTAAAAAAAAAAAAAATCTGATATCTTATTTCAATTGCCCAATTTGTTTTAAAAAATAATTTAAACACATTTTATAAGTTTAAAACAAAAGTAAATTAAAGAACAAAATAAATAAAAATGCAAAAATAGATAATATTTTTGTTTACATCTCAATGCAAAACATAAATTTACAAAGAACAAAATAAATAATAATACATTACAACTAATTAAACTAATACAATCCATTACAAAGAACAAAATAATAATAATACATTACAATACTGCTACTATTTCAAAAAAAATTACAATGCTCTTCACATCTTGAAAGTTGAATATGGAATTGAGGAAGCTGCACAAGGACATTGACCAGCACAATCCAACAACCTGATTACAAGAAATATAGCCATTATATCCATCTTAATATTAATTAAACAAGAACAGTTAAGCATCAACTGCACAAGCATATTGTTGCATAGTATATGGAAAAACAAGTTCAGGGAAAAAGGAGACGATAAGAGGCAGCAAGACTCCCAAAAAAATATAATAAAAATAAAATCAGCAACAATACACACACACACACACACACACACACACATATATATATATATATATCCAAATAAACACAAACAAAGATATCCAAATAAAATATTATCCTCATTGAATTCTAAATAAAACCAAACTTACAACTAGCTAGCAAAACAGAACACATGAGGTCTGTTTATTTTCTTTGCTGTTCTTCTGCATATTTGGTGGGTAAAAGTCTTTAATTTAGGTAAAATCTGAACTTTTATCCAAATTTTAGACTTGAAGCCATCGGCAACACTCTCATACAAACGTTAGCTAGATTGGAGGCATTTAAAAAAAAGTTAAAAAATAAAGACCCAGATTGCCATGACTAAATAGCTGTTCTTTTCTTCCTAGCCAAAAAAATCTTTATTGTTATGGTAGTGTGAGCATTAACGGTGAAAAAGACATTTGCTTTCAAAAATATAACTTCAGAATAAATAAGAACTGCTTATGTTTGCATGTACACAAACAAAGTGTGGACTGCCCTATCAGTATTTGCTCACAGGAGGAATGAATTTCTGAAAAGTGTGGACTGCATGCCCACTAATTGAAAGGAAAACAGAGTTTATTTCAGACCACAAAAGTGCTGTCCTCAAATGGTTATATTATATTACGCCCTTGTGTGTGAGGTGCTTTATGATGTAACATGTCCCTGGGTGGAAAGTTTCAGCAGACTCGCTATTCCTTTGTGGAACTTCTATAACCACTAGATGGGTTTGATTGAAAAGAGATTCCCTGAATTTATATGTTGTAATTTTAAGAAAAGCTATTCCAGATGTATTTTTAAGTGAGGTGATGTCCAGTAAAATTGGATTTTGTAACATCATGGGTATAGATGAATGAATATTCTAAAAACAAATACGAGCTTAGCTACTAACAAATTATTGATGTTATAGAAATAGCATTTAAATTCATCTATAATAATAATGCTATTTCTCAACAACCATTGGTTCTTGACGCTAGATGATGCAAACCCTAAGATTTGAAGGCTAAATCTTGCAATCCCTTTTGGGACTTCAACGTAAATGCATGTACTACTAAATCAGAATAATTTTAGACAAAACACATGGAGATAGCGCTGACCCAAGCGAAAATCAACAATAAACCCAGAAAAAGGGATCCACCCAAACCGAGAGAGACAGAGACACAGAGAGAGAGAGAGAGAGAGAGAGAGAGAGAGAGAGAGAGAGAGAGAGAGAGAGAGAGAGAGAGAGATTAACACACCTTAGGTTTTGAGACAGACGGACGGGAGAACTTGAGATTTGCAATCGCAATAGCAATCGCCGTCGGCTAGGGTTGAGAACGACACTGACGAGCGTGAGAGAAGACAGAAGTTTTCGTTCGAGTTCGAGAGAGTTTTCGTTTGAAATGTGAGAGAAACGGTGTCGTTTTTGGGAGGGGGGGAAATGACCGGATGTAAAACCCGGTTACGGATTACCGGATTATAAACCGGATCCGTAACCGGATCCGGGTTTATAATAACCGCCCGGGTGTAATCCGGGCAGTTATCCGCCCGGATTACACCCGGATCCGGATTTCCGCACCAGACCGGATAAAAATCCGGTCCGGATGCACACCCCTAGCACCTATCTAACTCCAAACCATCCAGTTCTATCCCACGTCGCACTATGCCTCTCACCCCTGTTACTACTTACGAACGTTGTGCACGTACCCCAATAACCAAGCTTTCTCTTCCTGCTGCACCGTAGCTCGGGTCAAACCGTGTGGAACAGCCACAGGCACACCATTCCTTCACAGGACTTCTACCACCCAGTGGGCCGGCCAGTTGCAGCATCGAGCTGTTGCCCTCCCTCCCCTCTCTGTCTCTAGCTCCTCAGCGTGCGTGGCACCTGATGGGAAAATATAGAACGGAACTTAGAGATATAAAACATACGTGCATAAGCTTTGTATACTAGAGAATTAAAGAAAATAACAAAAACAATTAAGAGAGAATATGGTATTAAGACACCTTGTGAGTGCTTTCTCTAAATTAGTAGATTTCGACGTGTCTAAATCTTAACATTATGCATGATCAAGCTTCTTGATAGCTTACCCTCAAGATATAACTTGACACTTGTTAATTTTTTTTCAGTGCACATAAAAAAAGTTCTCGAACCCAATATAAAATAGTTGGAGTGATTAAACTCGTAAGTGGAATTTCCTATTTATAGAAAATTAAATGACCTGTATAAAGTCAAACTTTTCAATTCGCAGTGAACACACTACAAGAAACAAAACTTTTATCAATAAAAATTAATGTTGTAGCTGTTATAAAACTTTGATGTTGTTGGTGTTGGCTGCACTATGAGTGAGAGAGAGAGAGAGAGAGAGAGAGAGAGAGAGATCTTGAACATGAGAGAGACGCTTCTTATTCAATATTGAAAACCTTGAATGATATCCATATATATAGGAGTATAAAGGTAGTCTTGGCCGTCATAATTGACGGTTAAGGATGTTCAATTATGATGGTTACGGGCGGTCATAATTGACGGTTGAGGATGGTCAATAATAACGACTACAAGCCATCATAATTGACGGCTAAGTATGATCAATTATGACGACTATTATGACGGCTAAAGGTGGTCATACAAGTTGGTTTATAATACTCCCATTTTGAATGACCACATATAAAGAATATGCCTCGTTAAAACCTTACCAAGTAAAAACTCTGTGTACCACCAAGCGCTTTAGGATTGCCTTATTAAAACCTTGCAAAGGAAAAACCAATGGGAAAAACATTTACTCCCCCTGAAAAGTGCATTATGATAGGTTTTGAAGTCTTCGCATTCCAATGTTTTGTATAATCTTTTTAAATGTTGCAGTTGGTAATGCCTTAGTGAATAAATCTGCCAAATTATCACTTTATCATATCTGCTTGACATCAATTTCACCTTTCTTCTCATGAATTGCAATGATCTCTTTGTGTGGATTTGAAAGATAACCTGCATCCGTATATCCAACTAATTGTGGATTTGATCTATGTTGATAAAATAATTCCATATCAATCGTACCTCGAAGGTAATGAATGACATGTTTAATACTATTCTAATGTCTTCGAGTTGGTGCGGAACTATATCTTGCAAGTAAATTAACTGAAAATGCAATATCAGACCGAGTGCAATTTGCAAGATACACTAGGGCTCCAATTGCACTGAGATAAGGTACTTCAGGATCAAGAATTTCTTCATCGTCTTCACAAGGACGAAATGGGTATTTCTGTACTTTAAGTGATCGAACAACCATTGGAGTACTCAGGGGATGAGTTTTGTTCATATAAAAGTTTTTCAAGAATTTATAGTGAAAGTTCTTTGCATTGATGCATCTCAATATTGTGTACCAACTCTTTAAATGGTGTAGTTGGTAATGTTTTGGTAAACAAATTCATCATATTGATTCAAGATCGTTTTAACATTAAATTCACTACTATTCTGGAGTTGTGCTCTTCTGGAGTTCTTGCAAATAACATAGTTAGTAGAGAAGTCATCAAAATTAAGCCTCCAACTTCCATATTTAATAAAAATAGTGGCCACCTTTTTAGACCAGACAAGCACCGCAAGATTTTATAGCTTTTCTGGAGTTGTCAGGCATCGCAGGGCTATGATGCTACATCTCTTGGCCCTTGTAGAGAGATTCTTCATGAGAGACGTTGTGAAGCAATAGAGATGCTTTGTCCTTCCTTTTACTTACCTGATGATGTTGCTCTTATGATAGGAGCAGAGATTCATTTTTCTGGAAGGAGTTATTCTGATGTTGTTTCAGAATCAAGATTTCTTAGTGCTCAATATTCTACTTCTGTTACGACCATGTCTCAAAGGTTATTAGCTAAAGTGAATGAGGTCAACCAACTCAATAATTAAAAATCTTAATTGTGTTAGAAGCTCTCTGCAAAGAGTAGTAAGAACAAGAAACTGAAGGAGGAGAATAAGGCGCTAAAACAGTATGCCCGTGATCTTCAGGATCAGCAGCAACGGATATTTGAAGAAGTCCAAATACTTAGAGAATAAGGACAAGCTGTATTTAGTCTCGCCGTGGATATCTGAAAAAGTCCAACTTCAAATAGAGTAGGGGCAAGCTGCTTTTAATTTTACGACCTAGTAAATAAATGTAAGATATCTGTGTTTAGCGTATCCTCTATCAATATATATAATTTTGTCACGCTTTCATAATTTTCTCTATAAAAGAAATATTTACCTCATCTTCATTCAAATCCCATTTTCTTCACTTTTCTGTAATTAATCTGCTTTCTTACTTTGCAATCTCTTTCTGCATTCTTACTCTACAATGTCTCAGCAATATTCTCGTGACCAATATATGAGATATTCTACGCCTCGTTCACCAGTTGTTTTTGTTTCTACCCTAGGTGCTATAATGCAATACAATAATGATCTGACTATTAAGTCAGATGATAATGCTATTTACGAGCTTGTGAGTTCGGTACCCGATACTCATCAACTATTGTCGCATTTTCTCAGCGACTACAATCCAAAACTTGTGAGGTTGACAAACTCAACAAGAAAATTTTTATCCTTCAACAACTTCTTCTGGAGTCCAACATGAAGATATGAGCAATAAAGTAAGAAATAGGAATTTAAAATCCTTACTTGACTCTTCTTTTCGATTGCCTACTTCTTTAAACAGGGATGCCATGCAAATTTTTAAAGAGAAAGATTGTTTAAAGAATGAGGCGAAGAGCTTCAAATTTCTGTAATTTTGTTTCAAGATAATAAAATAATATTTCACAAATATTTATATTGTGTTTCTATATTCTGGTAGATGTCCTGTATGCTCCATTTTATTTCTTCTTTAATAATGCACATTTATTACAAAACTGTAATATGAATCTGAAATACTAATTGCATTTAAGAGATGGTATTTCAGAACTAATAATTTCATTCATCTCCCCCTCGAAGCTGAAAGAGTTTCTGATTTATATTTCAAATATGTGCAGTTTTCATGAGTTCTTCTGGAGCCTCAATGACATTTAAATCATCTATATAAACTGCAATAAATCTAGATACTGAAAATATATAAAAAATAGCTTGTTTCACGTGCGTTTGGATTGTTTTAGATCATATAAGAATTTTTGAAACTTGATAGAATAAGTACTTCATGACTATATGCTTCATACATTTCATATCTAGTAATCCATATAAATATCCAGTTAATCATGCATACTCAAACTCTTGGTAACTATCAAGCTAATAAAAACCTTAATATAATTTCAACCACTTCAAAAGCATATTAATATTATTTCTACGAGAAACTGACTCGTGATTTATTTATCACATTTTTATTTCCTTCATACAAATACCCACTGATATTCAACAAGCATCACCTCTTAGGTATTTGGACTATAAGTCTATATGTATCACATTTTACTAGTGATATCAATTCTGCAGGAATTGTTTCTTTCTATTTTGGCCAATACTTTTACGTTGGTATTCTTCGACGGTTCTTGGCTCACTTTCTTCATTACTTCTGATAATGTCAAGTACCATCTTATATAAAAATACGTTATCGACAACGGTTTTATTTCTATCCAGAATTTCTCCAAAACTCCTGAAATGTATCGAGATCTCATTATTTTCAGGTACTTGTCCCTCTTCAAGAGAAGACATTTCATGAAAAACCTCTTCAGGAGGTACTCTTCAGGAGGATTATACTCTTCAGGAGTTTTTATTATCAGAGAATTTTGTTCAGAAAGTTTGGATGGATCTTATTGCTTGTTTTGTGGGTACAGTCTCTTCAGGAGCACCAATGTTTTTTCTTTGCGCTTTTCTCTTTTGGGATACTTTATCTTTTGTATCAATATGTTTCCCACGCTTTTAGACATGTCTTATGTTCATTAGACTGCTAAATTTCTTAATTGTCCTACGAGGATTTCAATCCTCGTTGGGATTTTAGCAGTTAGAATATGAGACATTTTTATCTTATTACATCTATAAATTAATTATTATCTGAACTTTCAGTTCATTTATGATAATTAAGATAACCTCGAATTATTTCATTTTATTTGTTTTAAGCAAATTTGTCTTTCCGCTCATGGTGGGAAGACTTTATAGTAAAAGAATCTGCTGGTTCTTTTATAGACGTCCACATGAAAATTATTCGACTTATCGTAATTGATTTCGGACGATCAAGTTAATTATGAAAAACATATAAATATTTTGAATCATATCACTTTTGATGCATCATAATATTTGATTCAATAGTTGTATAATATCATCTCAAAGAGAAAGCTGAAAGTTTTTCTAATATGAGCTTCCGGCCCGAAATCATATAAGTACTATAAAGATATTCATTACGACATCCAAGCTCTTCGTTTTTTTGAAAAAATGCACCATTCGCTTCTAGGAATGATATAAATCCAATATCGTTCACTTCAGGGAATGATGTGGAACTAGTAAGACTTGACTTATGATGTTTTAACAAAAGCTCATTACCTTGCTTAGCTACTAGAAGACCAGATATAAATTTAGAAGTTGTGAACTTTTATACTCGATATTACTACTTTAGGAGTACATTCGAGGAATTCATTTTAAACATATATTATTTAGCGGTTTTTTTTTACACAATTTCAATTATGCAACTTCAGGTGCCTTAATCATAATGAGTTTTTAGTACATGTATCACTCATTTAAACTATCGCACAGAATCAATAGATATTTTATTATGAGATTCTCAATAAAATTATTGGTTTAGAGCGATCCTTCAGGGATGCTCAATTTCTATTTCAAGATGAATCTTATCATCAATAATTCATAACAAGTATAAAAAATAAATAGAACTTGTATATAAACTATGTGAATAAACATAAAATTTTATCAAATAATAATAAGGAATATAATTTTTAATACTCACATTGAGGATTTCAAATAATATATTGAAAAATTTACTTGAAGTAGAATACCACTAACTTCAGAATTAATAGAACCTCGTGCTGAAAACGTGTTAAAAAACGTTGATGTTGGTGTTGGCTGCACTGTGAGAGAGTGAGAGAGAGAGAGAGAGAGAGAGAGAGAGAGAGAGAGATCTTGAACGTGAGAGAGAGACGCTTCTTATTCAGTATTGAAAACATTGAATGATATCCATATATATAGGAGTGTAAAGGTAGTCTTGGTCGTCATAATTGATGGTTAAGGACGGTCAATTATGACGGTTAAGGATGGTTAATTATGATGACTACGGGGGGTCAATTATGATGACTACAAGCCATCATAATTGACGGCTAAATACGGTCAATTATGACGTTTAGCCGTCAATTATGATGGCTATTATGACGACTAATGGTGCTCATACAAATAGGTTTATAACAATAGTCAAATATTGAGTTTTTGTCGCAACTAATTTTTTGCGGAGAAACAAGTCGCCACACACTTTTTCTTTTTAAGTTTTTTTGATGGATAAGTTGCTGCACACTTATAGGAAATATCTCATCACTAGAAGTTATTAACGAGAACAAAAGCACATGTTGTGAAAAGTGCTGCATTTGGCATGGCCCTTTTGTCATAAGAAGTGTCTTATACTTAGTCCTAAAAATTTCCATCAAATCAAAATCGTCACAAAAACTAACACAACTATGATTAAAGATTTAGATCTCACTAATATTAGATAATTAATGTCATCGAGGATATTAATATTATAACGACCAAAATAAGTGTCACTAATAGAAAATTATTTGTGAGGATATATTGTTGTCACCATGCTAATTTTTGCCATTCAAGTCTAATTTGTCACAAATAATACAATGACAAGGAGTCTAGCACAAGTGACGAGTTAAATTCATCGGTATTGTCTACTATTGGTAACGAATAACTCTCGTCACTGCACATGAACATGAGTTAGATTTTTTTTTTTTTTTTTTTGAGAAACATGATTTAGAATTAGCAACAAATATTCATCATCATAAATGGTGACATGCTTTTAGAATTGGTAATAAATATATTTAATCATCTATGATTGCAAGTTTTTTCATTCTTCAAAAGTAAAAGACCAAATAATCAACAATATTGAAAAAAAAAAAAAACTTAAAATATAGTGATAAAGTAAAATGCATAAAATTAAAGTTATTACTTAAATTTACCATTGTTCATAAAAACACTCAAATAAAGATAGTTATTTAAAAAAGAAAAGTGAAATAGAATGTATGTTTAAGACTCTATGAGAATCTAATTATGCCATAATTTCTAAGATCCGACGATCATATTCACTTTGTTGCCCTAATTGTTGAAATTTGATTGCATAGATTCTACCCTTTGCAACAACTACTCCCACTTCTCCTTGTAAACCTTGATCTTATTCTTGTATTTCTCTACTTGGTGAGTGAATTGAATGACTTTGAATAAAAGTGAAGATGATGGAGTAGGCATGACATAATTCTCCAATCTTTTGGCATATCCAGAATTATGCCTCAAAACCTCGTTGAAAATATCTTCTGCAGTTTGTGATTATCCAATGGCATTTCTACCATTCCATAAATAATTGATCTTATGTTGCAAGAACAAAAGCAAGAGCAAGAGCAAGAGCAAGAGCAAGGTTTTTTTTTTTTTTTAAATAAATTAGTATATGTATTCTTTATGCTTGTCCAAGTCCAAACACATAACCCAAGTAAAATAAAGTTAATTAACATTCAGAATTAATAAAAAATCACAAATGAAAAGACAAAACATTAGTATCATGTCAAAGTTGAAATCGAGAATTTTTATTTTTATTTATTATTGTAGAGTATAGTTTACAACAATGGTTAAAATAAGTGAGCGAGAGGATTTCCAAAATATTCTTTAAAATAATCATAATAATCAATAATACAACTACACTGTAATGACATGGTGCTGTAAAACACAAAATCTAAAAACTAATAAACAACAATATTTAATCTAAACAACACACTTTTGCACATAACAAATAACTTCTCATACAACATTAAAGGGATGTTTGGGGAATGAGATAAGATGAGAAATCTGTAAATATTAGTGAAATTGTTTGTGATTAGTTATGAAAATGATTGTGTTATGATGTTTTATGAAATTTTAGAAAATGAGAGAAAATGTTGCATACAAATACTATACAGTTAAAATTATATCTTTAAAATATAATTTGTTAATATTACTTTTGTTTTGGTATTTAAAAAAAGTTCAATTATTTTTTTTATATTTTATTTGAAAGTTTGGGAAAGTAATAATGATGAGATGAAATAGTAATTAAAAAATTGAAATTGAAAAGTATTTATGTTTAAATAATATTTGTGGAGGAAATGAGATGGGATGGGATGGGATGAAACCATCCCATCTTCCAAGCAAGCCCTAAGTTATCTATATCAGATCATCTATAGACTCTAATAAGCAAATAATGCAAGATGGTATGTTCTAACTCCAACTCAAAATTGAACTTTATATATAATATCTTAGACAATGACAATGAAAAATACATATGACATTCCTTGTACCAATAAAAGAAAAAAAAATTAAACGAGAAATATATTGTCTACATGCTAGAAGAGTAATGAATGAAAAAAACAAGAGTCAATTTAAAGTAGAGTCTTTCTTTAGAAAAAAAACACATTACTTACATAATTTTCTTTCTATTGTAAGAGTTGTGACTCATGAAAGAGCCATCTTTCAAGTGTGTAAGTTTATAAAAATTAATCAGTGTAATATCCTCCCCATACTTCAATAGATTAAACAAGTTAAAAATAATTCTTGTATTATTAAAAATCATAATATATTAATTATAATTAAAAAAATATATATTTTGTTTGAGAAGTCGGACAAATGATTTTGATTCAGCCACATGGTTAATTTTGATCACACATTTTCTATACAAAATAAACCAAAAAATGCAACTTGATTCTAAGAGTAAAAAACATTAAGCAACTAAAAAAAAGAACTACAAGGTTTATGTGTAGCTAGTAGCTAGTCTCCTGATCCATCCTAGAAAAATATTTATTTATTTATGAAATTAAACAAATACCCCTATATAAAATAGAAATATCTATTAATTCACTAGACAAATTAGTTAGTCACCAATCATGCAATCATTTAATAACTAAGTAATAACATAAAATAAATTACATAACACCAAGATTGGTAACAAAGGAAACTATTTAAAAAACACTTTAAAGGTAAAACGCTACAGGTAGTGAAATCCAAAAAAATCAATTTTATTATTTGAAAATCAAGTTACAAGTAAGTTATCAATTATAAAACCTTTGTCAATTGACTCTTTTACTTGACCAGACAAACGATCCTTTTGTCTCTACCGTAGTAACAGCCAGAACCTCTAACGACTTTCAAATATTGACTTTTTTTTCTAAAATTCTAGTGGTTGGATTACAATCACTCAATCTCAATTTTGGATCAACGATTACACTCATTGAGAGAAACAATATGAAAAATCTTGAAAATTCTTTAAGGAATTTTCTCACTAAAATATGAACTGGAAAATGCTTTAGAAAATATCCAGAACTAACTATCTACAGATTCTAACAAGTATGATCCCTTAAGTAAACAATCTAAAAGCAATTTGAATTGCAATAGGATTCTACAGACGAAACGACTCTATGGTGAGGACTCTTCTGACAGGATGTTGATGTTTGGCACTAAATCTTTTTAGCAATAACAGTTTCTCATTCAAAATCTTTTCTAGATAATTACTGAACCATTAGAACTCGATTTTCACACTCTTGACTTATCTAAAACACTTCCTAATAACTTCTAAATAAAATCATAATAGCTATAGATAAAGTCAAAATGTTTTACATTCATCTAAATTACAAAATCAAAAATAAGTTGAAATCTATCATCTTAGTCACCTAGTCATATCCAAACTTATCAACTTAGTCATGACCTAGTCCAACCAAACTCTCACATCTACAATCTTCCCATTTGGCGGATTGGTGATAAAATCAACCTTTAATGAATGGAAATATAGACCTATCAAAACACAACCAGCAGACTAAGAAACCGAGTAGAAATTTAGTTCTCCCCTTCAAATTAAACTATCTTAAATAGAACAACTCAAAAAAAAAAAAAAAAAAATTCATTCAACTCCCCCTCAAAAGATATTCAACTCCCCCTAAATTAGCTCCTCTCTTCACTCCTACGTTTTGTCACTAATTTGACAAGGGTCACTCTTTTTCCATGTCGGAGTTTGTGACATTCTCCAACACTTGTTGCATTTTCAATAATAGTTGCACTAACCTATCATCTGTGAAGGGTCAGTGACACTATCATAATCAAAATGAATGAGATCCAAACCTATGTGTGCTGTGTAAAAGACAAGATGATACTACTTGATTTACATGGCAAAAACACTCTCTGATCTTAACTCAACCATGCATTTAGATAGAACTGATCTATGAATATGAATGCATGTAAAAACATTTACAAAATGCTTTAGAAAATTTGGTTGAGACAAAAAATCAAACATTTGGTGGGCATACCATGAAAACTAAAATGCATAATGCTGCAACCCACCAAAATCCATCCTAAACATATTTGTAAATTATACCCACTTTAGATATTGAACTTCTTCACATTCCAAACAGCAAACTCCAAGCCCCAAATCACAAATCAAAACAAATACCAACACTCCCCAATATAAATGTGCGCCAAGCCCCAAAATGAGAATGAAAGAGGAGATAGATGAGTAGCGCACTTATTGTGACTCAGAATCAAGGAGATGAGAAGGTCAGTGTAAATTCGAAGGGCCCAAGTGCTTGCAAACACTAGTGGTGTGGGAAGTAGTGTTCGGCTAGGGCAAGAAAAGTGAGAGAGGAGTGTAGAGTGAAAATGTGAGTGTGATGAGAGAACATATATGTGACGACCCGCTTTTGAGTGTATTTTCGCTGAAATGGTTGTTTTTATTTTAATTAATATATTAGTTTATTATTTTAATTTACATGCATTTTAAAATTGGTTTTTAATTTACTTGATGTTGTGTTTTATTTCTTTTAGTTGTTTTGTGGTTTTTAATCTCTTTTCGGCGGTTTGTTTTGTTTTCCCGAAGTGAGGATTGGACCTCATTTCTTTTCACATCTTTTTCCTTTTTCCTTTTTCTCTTTCCTTTTTCTTCTTCTTTCTTTTTTTTTCTTTTTTTCTTTTTCTTCTCCTGCTTTTCTTCCCGTGCGTCGACCCCTCCCCCCCGTGCGTTTTTCTCTCATTTATCCATCCCGTCGCTGCCCCTTTGACCGGCCGGTTCTCCGCCGTCCGGCCACCGTTTGATGCACCGTCACCACCATTCTCTTCCCCTTCCACCATATATCATCCTCACCAATTTTCAGAGCCATTGGACCAGCCGTTAGCTTTCGAGAGCCGCCGGAAGTCGCTGCACCTGCTCTGTTTTTGCCCCTGTCGCCGAAATCTTCTTCAGCCCAGACCGCTGCCGTCCGGCCACCGTTTGGCTCACTGCCGGTCTCGTTCGAACCCCCTCCCTCCGGCGCACCTTCCCACCAAATATCTCCCCCATCCGGCCTGCCGTTTGGCCGGAAAAGCCCTTTGAAGCCACACGGTTTTTCATCGATTCCGGCGCCGTCTCACCACCTCCGGCCACCATCTCTTCACAGCTTCTTCCCCTACCTCTTGCCGACCTAACCCACCTAATTTCGGCCCCGATCCGTTTCCGGAGTAGCTCCCACGAGCTCATCTCCGTCCAGCCCCTTTTTGGCCTTCGACCGCCGTTTCCACCACCACCCACGGCCAAAACTCATTTTCTTTAGCTTCATAAATATCTCAAGACCCTTCCCTATCAATCCCGAGCTTTGGTTTGTCCTCGTTCGAAAGTGGGTAATTTATTACCCACGGCAACAGTGTAAATTACACTGTTACGTTGCTTTTCCTCCCCGTTTGCAACGCCGCTTGTTTTTTAAAATTGCCATATAGCGCGGTAAGTATTTTCCAAACCCTATTTTCAGATTTTAATATATATTGCTCATTCAATTATTTACTGTTGTTGATTGTTGATTCCAGACTGAGTCCGAGGAGTTTCGGGGGTCGGATGGATGGAGGACGGAATTGCCTGTTTATTTGATTTATGATTGTTGGATTATTTTATTATGCATTGTTATGGCATTACATGGTGCATGCACGTGTGTTTGTGGATTTATGTGAAAAGCCTGTGTATTGGCGTAAGTGTATTGTGGGTGCGTGTGTATCACGAGCCCAAGCCGGGATGAGTTATTATCTCGATGGAGCTCCTCTGGTCACTCGGGAGCAAAATAAACTGAGTGATGTCCCCTGAGTTGTCGAGAGCGATGACGGGAGCGGGGCTAGGGGATGCTTGGCTACGAACGCGCCGGGCGCGGAACCGGGCATCGCCCTACTCACCGACTCCGTGGCCCTTCGTTGGCGAGGGCTAGAGGATGCTTGGCTACGAACGCGCGGGGCGTGGAACTGGGCATCGTTCGTTAGGTGTCACATGCGTGGTGGTACTCTACGGTGTGACACTGGAGCCAGGGTGTGCGGATGACCCCTGGGGGAGGTCATGGTGTATACGGTTAAAATTGGATAATGGTTTGTGAGGCCAAATGGGACTTTTGGCGTTGGCCAGATGGACTTCTGGCGAGATATTGGGCCGGATGGACTTCTGGCTAGATATTGGGCCAAATGGACTTTTGGCGGCCAAATGTGACTTTTGGCGTGTTTTTCGGAAATGTTATGTTTTTGGGCGAAATGGGATTTTTGGCGTGTGTGGAAAAAAATTATGTTTTATGGGCTTTGTGCATTGGGCATATTTCATGCATATTGTTTGAGTCCTATGTGTTTTTATCTGGTAGCGTTTGGGTTTACTTACCTGCGGAACCATTTGTGGTTCCGTAGCTTTTGGTGCAGGTGATGAGGATGAGGAGGAGGAGGCTGAGCCCGAGGATGCGGCTCTGCCGGGTTGCTGATGATATGTTTTATATTTGTTTAAAACTGTATTTGGGTTTTTGTAATATTTTATTTACGTATGTTTTAAACAGCTTGTATTACATTAAGAAAAAAAATTCTGGTACTTAGTTATATGACTTTCGTTATCCGCTGCGTTTCCTTTTGCACATTTGTTGCCTTTGCACACACTTGGTACCCGTCGATGGGATGGTGACCCGGGTTGTCACCATCCGGACGTCTCGATTTTCCCGTGTTCGGGCATGGGGATTTGGGGGCGTCACAATATAGGGATGGTGGGGGGTAGTGTCCATCAAAACTCTACTCCACTTAAGTCACTAAGTGACTTCCCATGTCATGCACGATCCCATAGCTTAGAGTCCCCCTAGAACTTGAACAATGAGGCCAAAAATATTTCTATTGAAACCAAAACACACCTCTTAGACCTGTGCACCATAATGCAAGATAACAACAAAATAAAATATACCAAACCATCCAACAAAACAAAGAATATAAAAATAAAAGATTAAAACTGATTGCCCAAAAAATAAAAAATATTTTCGAAAACCCCCCTCTCATTTTTTTTTTTTTTAAATGAGTTAATGTATATGCCTAAGTGCATCAAAAGTCCAAGTATTGTGTCACTCACACAGTAAAAAAAATAAAATGCACTCTCTTATTTGCAATGATCACAATGATTGCTCACACCTCATAAGTCTATCAATAACAAAGTTCATGTGAGTGCTTGAGTGAGAATACTTACTTCAAGGAAGCATATATATACATATATATATTTTCCATTCCTCCCTTTTTATTTATTTATTTATTTCCATAGATACTTCCAAGAGATTGTCTCTCATCTTAAAATTCAAACTTTATGTAATGACCTAGATACTTGAAAGAGTATCTCCTCCGAACAGAAAATTGCACAATCCTTGATATTTTCATTTTTATTCGTCAACTTTTTCCACAATGATTAGAGCAATGATTTTTTTTTCTATAAGAACTTAAGGGACAGATCCGTGTAGGGTATTTATCTTTTTCTGCAATAAATAAGCACCGATTTTTTTTATATGGATCAAACACTTATGTCTGGCAATGGGAAATCTCTTGCTTTTATTACTAGGTTCAACTAGTATTAGTCAATTAAAGGCATAGACTCCCCTTTTGGTGAGCACCTCTAAACAATTATGGAACATAATAATAAAGAATGTGAAAGTAAGTTCCTCATAGTGCATTATAATTTGACTTTGTCAAGATGAACTATAAGGTTAACATACACAAAGTTGACTACACAAGATGGAGAGATGCTTTAGCAATATGCTGCTCAAGGAATGGACTGTGCGAGAACCCAAGTGCTTAAGACTCCGCACACCAAGTATGGACTTTCCTCAACTGGAAAAAAAAATGAGATACAAACGAAAAAAATAGAAGACAGGTAAACTAAACCAAATGAAAAGAGATGCAAACAATAACAAAAAATGTAAAATGCATGTCCTAAACTAATGATGTGCAGGGAATGCAAGAACATGCAAGTGTTCCAATCAATTAATGTGATACAACATTTTCTTTGACCACATACTTTGCTTTAAATTTTGAGGTCCTCTTTACATCATCACAACTTTTTGGGGTCTTATCCTTGTTGCCAAGATAAAATTTAGACAACTCACATACCTTGACGCTTATGTTGTTTATTTGTTGGCATAACTTTTGGACTTGGTTTCGAAGTGTCTTTACCACCTTTTTTTTTTTTTAATTTTCTTTCACCTCTATTTTTTTGCACTTTACTTCAATTAAAGAAATATGACCTTATATGACCAGAAATACCACAATAATGACAAATAGGCACAAACTTACCTCCAACCTTATCTTGGTTTAGCTTCTTTGAGGTTGATGTTTCATGTGGCTTTTCGAAATGATTTGACTTTGAAGTTACTTCTTTTGGAACATCAACAACTTAGCTTCCTTTCACAAAAACAATATTTTTAGAGGTAGTGGCACTGAATGATAAGACTTAAGGATCTTTATCTTAGGAAGTTGTGTACCCCAATCCAGTACTATCACAGCTGGTCTTTTGAATACTTAACATCTCATTCAATTTCCAAGTTGCTGATTTTTGTTAGCACTCTCGGAAGTTCTTCAATTCTTTGTCTAGTACCTCCTTTTGAGTCTTTAGTCCAAAAATCTCAACTTCATAAATTTTTAGTAACTTAAAAAAAGATTATTCTTTTCATTCTCCACTGCAATGATTTTGTTATACAACTTTTTATTAAACTCTTTCAGTTTGGTCACTTCTTCATATAAATCATTATAAGTCTCATGCATGCTTAGCTCATGATTAGCATCAACAAGAGTTATATCCGAGTCACTATCATAAAATTCACTTTCAAATTTTGTTAGCACAATTCAGAAAAATCATCAACAATAATGGTAACAACCATAAAATAATTTTCATCATCAGATGATGAACTATTAGTTCCAAATTTTGAATTGTCATTAAGTGTTATTCAATGCTTTTTCTTTATCACTTTTCTTTGTAGTAAATTCTTTACCTCGTTTTTGTTTTTCACTAGTTTTCTTTGTTAAACAAGAATTTTCTAAATTTTTTTGCAATGAAATCTATATCCTCATCTTTTAGATTTTTTCATCAATTTTTCTCGATCTTCTTTCATAGTTTTTAAAGCAATGGACTTACATTTTCTTGTTTAAGGAAGTGAGAACTTGATCATATCCTTACAAGGAGCTAACCAGTTCTTCAACCGTAATAGCATCCAAATCCTTGCTTTCCTCAATATCTATAACTTTTGACTGAAATCTTTCAGGCAAGGATCTTAAGATCTTTCTCATGACCCTTGAATCTTCTACTTTCTCGCCAAGATTAAACTAGAATTCACAATATCATTAAGTTTAGCTAAAAAAATAATAAAAAAATTCTCATGTTTTAGCATTTTAATCTTTTCAAATTTTAAGGTTAGCATCTGCAATTTTAAATTTTTTACTATTCCTTCACGTATAACCTCTAAAATATTCCAAACTTCTTTGACAATTTCGCACATGGAGATTCTTTTAAATTCTTCAGGAGATACAACCATAAAAATAACATTAAGTCCTTTGCTATTCCAATTGCAGTTAGTAATCTCATCTCTAGTCCAAGCATCAAGAGTTGTCTCGAATTTAGTCCATCCTCGTTCCATTGCATACCACACACGTTTATCTAAAAACATGAGGAAAGCTCTCATACGAACTTTACAATAAGCATAACTTTTCCCATCAAAGTATGGCAGGGCATATAACGATGACGACATGATCTACAGAAACATAGATCACACTCAACTGAGTGAACCACGCTCTGATACCAATTCAAATTACCCAAGTACCCTTGTATATAAACAAAAATATCTACCAATTCACTAGACAAATTGGTTAGTCGTCAATCATGCAATTATTTAATAATTAAGTAATAACATAAGTAAATAAATTGCAGAACATTAAGATTGGTAATGAAGGAAGATCCTTTAAAAGACTCTTTAAAGGTAAAACCCTAAGGGGCAGGCAAATCCAAAAAAGTCAATTTTATTATATGAAAATCAAGTTACAAGTAAGTTCTCAATTAAAAAATCTTTGTCAATTGACTCTCTTACTTGACGAGACAAATAGTTTGTCTCTATTGTAATAGCAGTCAGAATCTCTGATGATTTTCAAATATTAACTTTTCTCTTGGACCTCTAGTTGCTGAGTCAAGATTAATCAATCTCAATTTTGGATCAACAATTATACTCTTTGAGAGAAATAGTATGAAAATTCTCCAAGGAATTTTCTCATTAAAATATGCATTGAAAAGTGCTCTAGAAAATATACATAATGGAATCTTTACAGATCCTAACCAGTAGGATCCATTAAATAAACAATCTAAAAGTAGTTTGAATTGCATTAGAATTCTACTGACAGAGTGACTCTAGGGCGAGGACTCTTTTGACAGGATACTGACACCTGACACTAAATCTTCTCAGCAGTAGCTGTTTCCCATTCAAACTCTCTTTTGATCATTGCAGAACCCTTGGAACTTGATTTTCACACTCTTGACTTATCTAAAATACTTCCTAATAACTTTTAAATAAAATCAATATAGCTATAGATAAAATCAAAATGGTTTACATTCATCTAAATTACAAAATAAAAAAAGATGAAGTCTACCATTTTACTCACCTAATTCTATCTAAACTTATCAACTTAGTTACTTAGTCCAAGCCAAACTTTTGCATCTACAATTTAGAAGTGGAACCAGTATCAACTATCTCGTTTTGGCCTTAATACTAATAAATCCTAAAGGCCTCCCTACGATGCATATGAAAAGGTAACCCAAAGGTAGGAGAAGACAAAAAAAAAAAAAAAAAAAAAAAAAAAAAGAAGAAGAAGAAAAGAAAAACCCTTAAAATGTCTTTAATATGGAAATGAGCAATCAAGTTTTTCACATTGTCAAAACTAGTTGATCCTTCCTATATATCCTTCCATACACACATATTTACATAGTCTCAAACTCCAAATCCATCACAAGCCTATATATGCAACGCTTACCATAAATATAAAACAATTTTACGTTTTGAAACAAAAGCAGATTATGATGTCAATATTTGTATTACTCTAGGTGACCAAGAATTCTTCTTCTGCATAGAATTGATTATTAGTCTTCTTTTTCGTTGGTGTTATTATCCCTCTCCTCATCACTAAAATAATAATTAATGTATTGTTGGTAGGTAACATATCAACATAATTAGATGTCACATCATCTCTCAACAATGAAGTCAAATTCCCCCTTATCATATTCCATAGATGCATTAAACCCAAAATATTCATTTTTTTTTATATGCTTTGATATCAATCGATTCTCCATCTTCTTCCTCTACCATAAGTGGTGCATCATAGATGTTTCTATGAGGAATCTTATCTATCACTCTTTAATTACCTCTCAATTCATTATCATTGAGATAAAATACTTGTCATGTTGGCATGCTAAAACAAAAGGATCATTCTTATACCAAACACGAGATATATTTACACTTTTAAAACTATTGTCTATTTGCATTCGTGTTCTTCGTTTCCCAATATCCCATCAATCACATTTGAAAATATATACTCTCTCGGGTAATATAGGTCCAAAATGTATTTTAAAATATCATAACATCATTTGCTTCGTGTTCTCCTTTAACAATCTGACCACTACACTATGTGTGTTAATTTTGAATTCCTTAAGTTTGAAACCTAACACCATTTGTGATGCAGCCGCTATAAAATGTAACTTGTGGATTAGCCATGCAAACTAGTGCATATAATTGATCAAATAGCTCAGGTGTATTTTGATAAAAATAATGTAAAAAAAAAAAAAACTTAAAAAATACCAAAATAATACTTCATGGATTATATTCAACAATATGTAATAAATATTTCCATATTGCTAAAAAAAAAATATTTACACATTGTTTGAACCACTTAGAAAATTCAGCTTCATTTCTACGATATACATTATCTGTATTTTTTGCTTTAATCTCCTCATAATGCTCAGTACATATAAAATTTATATGTATACATGATACAATTAATAACTCAAATGCATGTATAGTTAAATGAATTACACATGATTTACTTACTTTAGATTGTGCTCAATTTTTATGTAGTTATTTAGCACATACCAATGAGCTATTGTGAAAAGCTTTTTATCCAATCTATGAAGTGTTGAGGATCCCACTGGACGAAAATCTTGATAAAAGATGGACAACCCTTTGCATTCCCTCTCTTGCCCATTGTCGGTATTTCGCCCTGTATGATTAAATATTGTCTCAATATCATGAAAATACATGGAGCATAATGTAAGACATTTGACATTAATATATGCCTCAACAATTGATTCTTCTAGATGAGTTCTACTTCACACATACCTCTTGAGTTTATCGAAAAACCTTTCAATTGGATACATCGATCAAGGTTGTACCAGTCCTACAAATAATGTGTCACATGGTAGATGATGACTCGGTGCATCATTATATCAAATAAATTTGTTGGAAATATAATTTTGAACTTGGAAAGAATGATGACAATGTTGCTTCTACTTGCTTCAAAAACTCAAAGTTTTGACGTTCCTGAACATAGTTTTTTTTTTTTTTAAGAAAAAACTTATTAATATTATTTTTATATCTTTTTCTAAGTACCCACGAATTGCAATGGGAGTAACCATTGTAAAAAAAAAATGTTATAATCATAACTTTTGATTTTTGATATCCTACAATTTGCAACATTCACACACTGAAAAACATTTTAAGCATAACCATTAGGGAACTTCACATATTCTATCCAAGTACAAAACTTTTTCCTCTCATCACGTGACAATTTGTTGGGTGCATGTGGAATTAAATAAGAACCAATATTTTCTTTGAAGTGCAGTTCCTTTTTAGACCCATTTGACACAAATTCTTTCATGCTTTGATTCTGTCATTGTCTTTTTCTCGATATTCTCAATGTTTCTAATACATTATCATAAATGTTCTTCTCAACATGCATGACACCTAGGTTGTGTTTTAATTTCGGTGTTGAACAATATGATAACTCAAATAGGCCCGACTAATGGGTTAGGCAATTTAGGCAGTTGCCTAAGGCCACCAACCCATGTGAAGCCGCGAAATATAAAAATCAAAATTTTCACTTTTGAGAAAAAATGACAGAAGATAACAAAAGTGAGATAAGCTTATATACAGAGAAACCAATTACACGCAAACTAATAGATAGTGACTCACTTGCGTGCATGTGAAGAGAAAAGTAATCAATTAGGGTATGTCTAGGTAATGAGTTGAGATGAGAATTCTATAAATGGTAATAAAATAGTTTGTGAATAGTTGTGAAATAGTTTGAGTTAAAATGTATTATTGAGTTTTAGAAAAATAGAGAGAAAAAAGTGGAATAAAAATATTATAAACATAAAATTAGAATACAATTTTTCAGAATTCATTTATTTTAACAACTAAAATGTTGCATTAATTTTTGTGTTTTTAAAGTTTTGGAAAGTTTCAATGATCAGGTATTGATTAGATAAAAAATTTGAAAATTTGAAATTAAAAAGTATATGTTTTGAGTAATATTTGGAAAGTAAATTATGAGGAGTTATGAGATCAATGAAAGGTTTGAAAAAAACTTTTAAAAATATACATTTTTCCTCGTCTTTCACTCTCCTTCCCGTTAGTGTTGTATGATGATCATAAACTTACTTTAATTTATCCTCAGTTTATCTGGGCTTTTATGGTTTTGAATTTGAATCGTTTGAATTGAGCCCAGCAATGAATTGAGCCCAGCAATTGACTTATCCTTCATCTTGTGGGAAGAGGAGATAGCTAAGTAGTTTCTCAACCTAAAGACAAAGATGCATGGACTAATTCAGCTACAGATTGATCATCACTGTATCTAGCAACAACTTGATTATAGCCCAAAATGGGTGGGTATTTGCGGGCATTTTTGACAACTCTACCACAATCCATGAATGAGTAAAGGCCTAAGTAACTAATTTGGGTTTATATGTTTGTTGGGCCATGGACTACCCCATGTTATTTTGTTATTTCCATTATAAGTTACGTCTACTGTTATTTAGTCAGACTATCCTTGTAGTTAGTTATGGGCCTCGACCTTTTAGAGTACTTTTCCTTTCATTTACTGTTTTAATGCTCAGTAGTTAGGACCCATGTATGGGACAGCTTTGTTAGATTCCAGGTTATATGTATTGGCGTTCGGGGCTCTACGAAAATTATTGAGAAACTTAATACAAATATTTCCAGTTTATCTCTTCTTCTTCTTCTTCTTCTCTTGGAGGCAAGGTCATCCTTGAATTTGACCCTATTTTTTTGCACTTTCTCTCATATTTTCTATTCACCCAAACATCAACTATCAAGTGTGTTACAAAGTGATATCAGAGAAACACTGATCTATGTGCTTTCAACCTATGGAAATGGACGAAATTCTCTTAGCATTGCTCAAAATCAACGAGCTGGTCGAACAATCACAACAACAGTTAGAAGTTATTCTGCAGACATTCAAAAATACCAGGAATGACTTCGATGATTTCAAAAACAACTTTCATAAAGATTTCACATATTTTCAGGAAAAAGAACATGCAGCAATGATGGAAGAGAAAGAGGAAGTGAATCCCGATGAGATTCCTCTTTCTTCTGTTTCCATTAATTCCTTTAGAAATCAAAAACTAATTTCTCAATTCCCAAATCTCCCTCTCTAACTCTCGTTTCCTTCCCTTCCTTTCAAAAATTAATTTCTCTTTCCTTCCTTCCTGTCGGTTGTCTTTAGCACTAACTATACATCGACCGTCAAAAGGGTAGACCTAGCCATCCGATGGAAGGGTGATCCTAGTAGGGACGATTTTCAGTTTCTCAACTCCTCACCTTCACCACAAAAAGTCCAACAACCTCATTCACCCAATGTCTACAAGCACCGTCTTCTCATTTCTAGACCTGTAATGATGTCCTTCTCTCACCTTCTCCACCACCCTCCAATGCAAGTCTTCATCTATCATCAAGTCTGTTTCGAGAATTTCAAGAAGTCCTTCGAGCACGAACGCTTTCGCCGAATTGGTGTATATGAAATTGTAGCTCGCTGCCTTGCTTCGGCAAAATGCTTCAACTAGATCAAAGAGATTCTCAAAGACCAGAAGAAATACAAGGACCTCTATATGGTCAACCTAAGCCAATTACTGTGTCATCGCTGCAGATACTCGCATGCCCAGCTATTGTCATTGACCCTAGCCAGAAATAGAGGAGACCCAACATTCAGCTCCATCAACAAGGATTGCAGCGCCCTTAACCTAGCCATAGTGATCCATTTTCTTAGAGCGACATCCCATGGCTTTGTCGGTATGGTTGCTAGGATCTGGACCAACAAGGGTGCATTCACCTTGATCTTAGATTCTTCTTGCTTAAATTCCAAATACTGTTGTGCTCTCTATGTGTCTATGTCCATTGCCTGTGGCCTTTTTAGCCCTAAGGTTGTTGAGCCGCAAGTTATTAGACTTTGCATTGAAGCCCAAGAATGTATGGTAACAAACAAATGGTTGGAGTTGGCTTCGCTAATGCTCGCCTTGATATTCTCAAAAGTGTTTGAGAAAGATCTTGAGTGCATCTTCACTGTTATCTACAACATTGTTTCGAAGTCTAAAAGTTTAGATGAAGAGATTGAGATGGCAAAAGTTATTTCTAGTGAAGATGCATATACGATGAGTGAAACCAAAGAGGAAGCTGTGAGTGCAACTGTGGAGTCGGTGAAGGCTCCTAACAAGTTTCAGTGCAACCTGCTAGATATGCCTACTATAGGGTAGTTGGAGAAGGATGCTAAATATGCACTGGTAATCTCTAATTCCTCGAGTTTTTTCGTGGTTAGTGGGGTGTTTTTGGGGTAGGGCCTTGTTTGTTTTTCAGTGGATCCCAAGGATGAATTTTAGGTATAGAAAAAGTAATGGAGACTTTAGTTGATGCAAGAGAGTTGTTTGAGAAAATGCCTTATAGATATGTGGAGTCATGGAAAAATCTCATGGGTTCACAAGTTTTAGTAGATAAGAAATTTGCTCCTCAGTTGCTCGATAAATTGTTACATAGAGTTGTTTTTTAGTGGTATGGGATTATTGGGACTGTTGTGCAAAGAATGTTTTTGATAAATAAGGCCCCTCCTTGAGCACAATACGTTTACCTAATTTGCTTATTGGTATAATTCCACCTCATTGGCCCTTTGATAGAGGAAGAGAAAGCAGTCATGTGGGGATTCATATAGATGGAAGAGTTCTTTTGAGTAGAAGTGTTGTTGATGAATCCATGATTACAGAAGAATCACTTCATGTGTATAATGAAAAAGGACTCACGGTCTCTGCTGGGTGTAAACCAAATATTTGCACCTTTGATGCACTCATTAAGAGGCACAGTAGTCGTGGAAAGTTGGTAGAAATAATGGAGGGGTTGGATGAGATCAAGAGATGCCCTTATGCCCCTAATATTGTTACTTGGAACACACTTCTAGTAGTGTTTGGGTAGAGTGGAATGGACTCAGAGACTGTAAGGTTTTGTAAGAAGATGGGATTTACCTAGATAAGTCATGATGTGCTCCTAAATGCATATGGGAAAATAGGTATGCCTTGGAATAAGATTTTGCACGGCGTTGGCGTCACACAAAGTAAAGGGCTTGGATTTGTCTTCTTTTACACCCTTGAAGATGCTAATAAAGTTGTGAGTAGTTTTCATGGTTACATGTTTAATGGGAATCCACTACCCGTGCCTATTGCTCAAATGAACAAATCAGTAGTGACATGAATCCAAAGTTTTGTCCCTTTAGAACCAAGTAATATATATGTAGAGGACAGTTGAGAAGTCTGGTGAAAGCACGAAGAAATAAAGTTTTTACCATTGCTCAACCATTTCTCTTGCTGCACCTAGATATTCATTTGGAAGCTATTTGTACTATTGAGGATGCACTTCTTTTATTTTCTGTACCAGAATCTCTTGAGGGGTGCTGAGCCTCATGAGAAAGCCAGGATTGTGACTACAAGCAAATCATTTAAAATATTGACTTGTCCAACGATGATGTTATTGGACCACCTAGCAGTGAGTGATGATGCAATATACCAACACCTTGTGAGCAAAGTGCTCTTAAGAGGGAGGGTTTGTCACAGTCCAGAAACAAGTACAAGGGCTGAGTAACTAATTTGGGTTTATATGTTTGTTGGGCCATGGGATACCCCATGTTATTTTTCTTTTATTTCCATTATAAATTAGATCCATTGTTGTTTAGTCAAACTATCCTTGTAGTTAGTTGTGGGCTTGGACCCTTCAGAGTATTTTTCCGTTTACTTACTCTTTTAATGTTCGGTAGTTAGGACCCATGTATAGGAAAACTTTGTTAGACACCAAGTTATATGTACTGGCCTTGGGGGCTCTACAAAAATTATTGAGAAACTTAACACAACTATTTTCAATTTATCTCTTATTCTTCTTTTCTTGGAGAAAAGGTCATGCATTTTACCCTATTTTCTTGCACTTTTTCTTACATTTTCTACTTACCCAAACATCAACTATCAGGTGTGTTACACTCTACCAATCCTGGTGTGAGCGATTTTTAGTTTTTGCATCCTCACGACACATTGCAGCCAGCAAGCCTAATGACTAGGTTAAGTGAACAACTTTGGACTATGTTAAAAGAAAGAGTTATGCTAGATACAGTAATGAATCATGCACATTATCTAAAAGAAATATGTACCAAACAAGAGATGAGATGGGCCTTCTCCACAAAAGACCTTCCTCTTAAATAAAGGCAAATTCAACATAAAATGTTTGATTACATAGGGACCAAGCCACCATTCAAGCTAGAATGGCAAACCACTTGACCATAAGTTGAATGACGCCTTTGCCATAATTTGCTTTTTTTTTTTAATAAAATAGTGGAGAGTTTCGAATTCAGATTTTTTATTTGGAGAATCGGATCATTTGCTATCAAACTCTTGGTACAACATTTCTCCTATTTGAACAACAATGATTTAGTCACGCGGAGGGCAAGTGTCCAGCCTATGCCTATAAATAGTGTTTCCCTCCATTATTCGTAATTAATGGAAGTCTAGCCACGCAAAAATTAAAGAGATGTTTGTGAAATTGGATATATAGCACTTAATTACATTTCAAGGGCCCATGAACCTAACGACACTTCCATTAATTACATTTCAAGGGCCCAACCGCAAGAGACAAATGCCTAGCCATATATTAATGAGATGAAATTGCCATGTGGATCAGCCATCCCTTCAAAACAATTGGTCAAGCTAAGGCAGAACCATACAATCAATTTGAAATTATTATCAATATTACGAATCATTAGTGCAATAGATAAGGGAAATGTGATTAAGGTCCGGTTTGGATATAAAAGTCTTCCTAATTCATCTCAATTCATCTCTTCTAATCATAATAATTTTCTCAAATTTTTCACACAAAATATAATAAACAATTTAACTTTTTTAAATTTTAAAACAATAATAATATTAAAAAATAATATTTCAATAATATTTTATTCAACTTTCATCTTAATTCACTATCCAAATCTACCCTAAATCTATGAAAAGGTAACACATTCGCAAAGTTTAACGAGAAAACTCACTTGGAGCCTCTAGAAGCTTGGAGAAGAAAGAAGAAGAAAAAAATAGAAAGAAGGAAAGAAAGGAGACTAAAGAAAGAAAGGAGAAGAAAGAAAATAGAAGAGTAGCCGCGCTAGAAGAAAAGGGTAATTTGAGTAATGATATTTGCAAGCATAGAATACATAAGTGCTGTATAATTTTTTTGAAAAGCGTAAATAAATACGGGAACCACATGAAAAAAGTAATTTTTTAATAGTGGCCCCACTCTTTTTCAAAATGATTGGTTTGCACACTTCATAACTATATGTAGCATTACTCTAAAAAAATTATATATATAGAACCATTTTTACAGCCATATTTTAAAATAGGTGTATTTTGTTAAAATGATGATGATTTTATTATTAATTTTATAAATTGTTTTGCAAGAATGCTCTTCATTTAAAGCATAATTGCGAAAAGGATTGTCTAAAGAATTGTATTTATAAATTTTCATAAAATTCTGTACGAAGTTGGATAAAATCAACCTAGAACCCACCCACACTTTAACATCGTTTAACTTGATATGTCTGGCCCATCTAGGTTAACTGGTAGATTTATAGGCAATGTGATTAATGTGTAACTCATTACCCAGCCCTACTTACATTACCTAGGGGTGGGCAATGAAGGCATGCACCCCATTACTCCGCCTAAAGAGACAGAACACTGCTTTTGGCTTAAATTTTGAACACACAGTATTGCTATTCACAATATGTTTAAATACAAGTTTTGGATGAGCTATCTATGGAAATATACAGCGCATAGCATTTGCATAGAGAATCAAAGCTGACAGCATTTACAAATGAAATTTAAATTGTTCCTTGATTTACTGCTGGGCTGATTTGTTGCTTCGGTTGGGATTGTGGAATATCTTCAGCACCTTCCTTAATACGCCCCCGCAAGAATGGACTTCCGTCAATAAGACCAATTTTGTTCTTGAGATGATCAATACATTGCCTCGATAATGGCTTGGTCAATAAATTAGCAAGTTGATCATTTGTATAAACAAGACGGACATTAATCACACTTTTCTTAACCAAGTCACAAACAAAGTGAAGGTCAATTTAAATGTGTTTCATCCTTGAGTGTTGAACCGGATTAAAGCTAAGGTGAGTGGCTCCCAAGTTGTCACTATTGAGTGAAAACTTCATTTCTTGAACAAAAGAGAGAATCCACAAACACTCGGCAGCAACTGTTGCTAGTGCTCGATACTCTGCTTCGGTAGATGAATGAGCAATTGATCGTTGGTTTTTTTTAGCTCCATGATATAGGTGTTGAACCAAGTAGGACTAAATATGCATATGTCAAACTTCGATTGTCCAAATTACCTGCCCTGTCAGAATCTGAGAAGCATAAAAGTGCTGGATGAGCTACTTTTCTTATGGTGATGCCATGAAAAATTGTATTCTTTAAGTATCTCAGCAATCTCTTAGTGGCAACCTAGTGAGTTATAGTTGGAGCATGCATGAGTTGGGAGAGTTTGTTGACTGCAAAGCTGATGTCAAACTGAGTCAATGAGAGGTATTGTAGTCCACAAATAACTATTCTACATTATGTGGCTTCAAATGAGGAAGTTCCATCATCAAGTTTTAAGGGAACTAAGGTTGAAGGAGGTGTTGTGGCATCTTTTGCACCCTCCATACTGGTTTTTGCAATTAGCTCTCAGATATATTTGTGTTGGCTTAGAAATAATCCTTCTCTTGTTGGTATTACTTCTATGCCTAGAAAGACGTGTAGAGGCCCCAAATCTTTAAGAGAGAATTTTTTTCCAAGCTAATCAATGATTCTTTCCACAAATGGCAAATTATTTCAAGTAATTACCAAATCATCAACATACACTGAACAGTAGACAAGGATAGAATCATGATGATACACAAATAGAGATGAATCAAATTTTGCATTCATAAAACCAAACTCAAGCAAAGTTTGTTTGAGAGCTGAGTACCAAGCATGAGGTGCTTGTTTAAGGCCATATATTTCCTTTTGAAGGCAACATACATACTCAAGTTTTTCTGAATCCAGAAAGCATGGGGGCTGTTTCATGTAGACTTTCTCGGTGAGGTGACCATTCAAAAATTTATTTTTTACGTCTAATTGTCTGAGTAACCATCCTTGCATCAAAACAATTGATAAAACTGTTCAAATTATAACAGGTTTGACTACAGGACTAAAAGTCTCTTTGTAGTCCAAGCCAGGCCTTTGATTGAAGCCTTTTGCCACAAGTCTGGCTTTGAACCGATCAATTGAACCATCCGCATATCTCTTAATCCAAAAGACCCATTTGCATCCAATTATATTGTACCCTTTTGGTGGTAGAACAAGCTGCCATGCACCATGATGCATGAAGGTAGTTAATTCCATGGACATGGCTTCACGCCATCTAGGATCAGAGATGGCCTCAGATACAGTATTGGGTTCTAATGATGGAGGGATGGAATGCTTGGTGACCAAAAAGGAGTCGGTACCCATTGCCAAAATTGTAAGTGGTATTGCCTAAGGAGATTTGAGTTTTCGCAACAGAATCTTGATATTGGACTAATTTTCTCTTAAGCTCAGAGATGAAGCTTCATGATTTTTAGGGCTCAACTTCTCAAAGGGAAAGTTCCCTTCATCAAACAATACGTGTCTTGATTGATAAACACATTGCGTTTTGGAATCCATACATGTATAAGCATTTTGAGAAAGAGAATAACCCACAAACACACACACACACACACCGTGGCTTTGGGCTCCAGCTTGTTACTGTTATAAGGCCTGGTAAAAGGATAGCACAAGCAGTCGAAATGTTTAAGTTTCATGTAATTTGGTGCTTGATTAAATAGATGCTCAAATGGAAATTTATTTGGTGATGTGGAACTTGGCATCCTATTTATAAGATAGGTAGTAGCTTGAAAAGCATAGAGCCAAAATGATTGAGGCATGTGAGCATCTATGAGAAGTGTGAGCCTAGTTTTAACAAGATGGCAATGTCATCTTTTAGACATGCCATTTTGTTGTGGAGTGTGTGGAGCAGTAGTATAGTGAGCAATTCCATGGACAGATAGATAAAACTCTAGCCCAATATATTCTCCACCACTATCCAAGTATAGGCTCCTAATTTTTTGGTTAAATCGATTTTCCACAAGATGTCAAAATTGAGTAAAAATAGTTTCGACACTTGATTTATCTGGCATAAGATAGAGCTAGATATATTTGTTACAATGGTAAAAAAAATAATGTAATATTTTGAACCATCAATACCAATATCTCAAACCCCAAACATCTATATAGATCAATTCCAAGGGGGCGTTTCTAGTTAAGCCATGAGAATTAAAAGGTTGACAATGAGATTTATTTTGTGAGCATGAATTACAAAGAGATGAATGCCCATGTTTGTTGGTGGGTAAAGAAAAAGTATGAATAACATGATCAACAATTTTTGACGAGGGATGACCAAATCTTTTATGCCAACCATCAATGGTAGTATGTTCATGAACATAAGCAACAAAGTTTTTGGAAACCGTGGCCATTGATTCTGATAGTGGGTACACGCCATCTTCACATTCACCTTTGAGTAGTGTCACCCCCATGATCTAATCATTCTCCAAGAAATGAGATGGATGAAATTCTAAATAAACATTATTGTGTTTGATGAAATGATGAACTGTGATAAGATTTTTTTTTTAATGGTGGGAATGCAAAGAGTATCATGTAAATGAAAAACACGATTAGGTGAAGCAAAAGACAATGAACCAACATGAGATACAGGCAAACCTGAACCATCATCAATTACCACCTCATTAGTACCATTATACTCCGAGTGTATTGAAAGATTGGAGAGGCCAATGATCATGTTGTGGGATGCGGCGGAATCAACAAGCCATTTTTTTAATTTTTTTTTTCCTTGAGAAGAGGCGGCACAATTTCTTGTGAGTGCATTTGAATTAAACTTGGAGCAGGTCTTGATCGTATGGCCCATTTGGTCACAAAGTTGACATTTGGGCTTATATTTCTTGAAGCCCGAATTAAATGGCCCAAGCTTTACATGACCTCGGTTCTTATTCGAAGAACACCTCTGTGAAGAAGATGACCCATCATTTCCATACAAGCTCCCCTTTCGTTAAATCAGAGTTACCGATTGTGCTTCCAGCCGGCGAATGTAATTTTCATAACCAACCAGCAAGTGGTGGCAACGTTGATGGTGATGATTGGTGTTTCGTGAGGAGAGGATATTACAGGGATAACAGCCATGATTGAGAGAAAATGGATAGGGAATCTTGTTACAGGGTTGGCTCTCTGGATATCATAAAGAGACAAAACACTGCTTTTGGTTTAAATTTTGAACACAGTATTGCTATTCATAGTATGTTTAAATACAAGTTTTAGATGAGCTATCTATGGAAATATACAATGTATAGCATTTACACAGAGAATCAAAACTGACAGCATTTACAAATGGAATTTAAACTATTCCTTGATTTACTGCCGGGTTGATTTGCTGCTTCAGTTGGGATTGTGGAGTATCTTCAGCATCTTCCTTAATATGCCCCCATCAACCCCGCCCACCCATGCGGGGGTGGGAGGCGAGCTAGCCCTAGCCTTGCCCCCCCCCCCCCCCCCCCCCCCCCCCAACCTTGCTATATATATATATTTTATATAAATATATATACATATTTATAAATATTTGTTATTAGTTTTACTATGTATTAAGTTAGTTTTTACTTAATATTTTGTGCAAGCAAGTCTTAGTAAAACCGGCTAGGGAGAGCTCTGAGCTTCTCTTACTAGGAGGTGCTGTTTTTGTTTTCTCCTTCACTATTTTTCAATCGTTTTCACTGCACCCAGTGCTGCATTTCTCTGGTTCCGATGTTTCTTTCATCTTAAAAGCTGCAGAAGGCAGTTTGTCACCTGTGAAAGCTTGCCACAGAATCGTTTCTTAAAGATGGACATAGAATCTCTCATCAACCAGACAGAAGCTCTAATGTGGAAGGACCTTCATCTTCGAACAACTCCAGAAGCAGCAAAATCAACATCAGTTAAAGTTCTGATAGGAAGGTTAGTAGCTGATAGACCTCTAAAAAAGTTTGCTATTCATTCCTCCATCAAAGCTTCTTGGAAGTTTATTCAAAATTTCTTGATAGATGATTTGGATGTAAACAAATTCATATTTACATTTAGAACTCCACAAGACAAACTTAGAGTTCTAAATCAAGCCCCTGGAATTTTAAAGGCCACTTGATGATTTTAAAACAATGGTCACCATGTGCAACCATAGAAGAAATATGTTTAAATGAAGCTACTTTCAATGTCTAGCTGCATGGCCTTCCTTTGGATCATTTTAACATGGAAAATGCAGTGGATATTGGGAAAATGATAGGAAATCTTATTAAAGTTGAAGTAGATCCCATTTATGGTTTAGCTTTCTGAAAGTTTATTCGCATCAAAGTGGCAATCGATGTAACAAAACCCTTGAAAAAAGGTTTTCCCTTGACAAGAATGGGAAACAAAGTTGTTTGGATTGGTTTTAAGTATGAAAAACTAGCAGATTTTTGCTATGCTTGTGGTAGACTCAGGCACTCCCAAATTTTCTGTGGCTTCCCCTCTACATCTCCAACAAAAATTAGATTTGTTCTCTCAACATAACAGACCATACACAGAAATGGAAATAGAGATGTGGAAAAAACCAGCAGAGGTAAACTGCAAAGCCGAGGAAAGTCATGGAGGTTCCTCTTCAAAAACATCTTTGCAAGCATATAGCAATGAGGTAGAAGAGCGTGGTCTGTCTAAGGATTTCCTGGAACTAAGAAATTTTTTTCCATCCCCTCCGGAACACAGGAAAGTCAATAACTTTAGAAAGTTCATGGAAGCTCCAACGCCGAATGCCCAGTCCAGCTACAGTGACCAATCCTCATTCATTACCTCACCTACCAAAGTTATTCCTTTCACCGTTTTCTCAACCAACTCCTCTGAAAATCCCGGCTCTTACAGAAGCAATCTTCCTTTGCTGACAAATGAAGTAATGCCGAAGACAGTTTTTGAATCTCAGTTATTGTACTCGGTTAAGCCAATCCCATCAGAGTCTCTATCAACTAGAAAGAATGCCCCCTGGAGAGCACAATGGAAACAGATATATTCAGCCATGCAGGGGTATAAAGAGGAACAAGTGAAACACGGGCTAGAAGAAGTACAACAAGGAAATAACCCCGAGTTTTTATCGACTCAAGAAGAAGCCTCTTTAACTCCGTCAGAAACTTGTCCATTGTTCATGACAAGGCCCGAAACAAACTTCAGTAATGTGTTCAAAAAGTCTCAGCTCTCTCAGATTAATGACAGCAATTTATCAGTGTACAAACAACCCTTTCATTCAGAGATTTCTCCGAGCCAAATTCAGAACAACACCAACGTGAAGCAAAGTCAACCACCTCAAGAGCAAGCTAATGTAATTACCAGTGTCGTCCTAAAATTCTCTAAACCAGCCCCTGCTTTGACAGAGATCTCACCAGTTTCGGTTAAGAACAATGTGGCTCTTAAAGAAATTCAAAAATGTCAACTTCAGGACAACATTGAAATCAACACAGAAGAGGTCATAATAATAGAGGCTGACTCATCACAACCACCTCCTCCACAAAATCAAACCAATCCTGTCCACCCAACCAAAAGACAACTCAATTTGGAAGAAATTGAAGCTCCAAAGCATAAGTCTCAGAGGCTGATTAAAATGGAAAAAATTGAGCTGAACAAACAAGAAGCACGTGAAACCCAGTCAGAGGAGGCAAGTACGGCTCTTACGTTGAAAGCCATGCAATCATGCTTGGGTGGGAAGGAAAAAAAGTCAAAAGGAAAAGAGAAAATGCACCCATATTCCAGACAAGTCATCCAGAACCATAAAAAATCCAAAATAGCTTATGAGGCAAGCTTAAACATGCCTCCAAAATTTCCATGAGAACTTTAGCATGGAATTGCCGTGGGATCGCCCGACCCGAGGCAATTAGAAACCTAAGGGCTAATATTAGGACTCATAACCCGGATGTCATCTTTTTATCGGAAACCTTGGTATCGGAAGACCGAACCTCTTTTATTGTTAATAGTCTGGGTTTCCAACATTTTGTGTATCAACCAGTTGCATGTAAAAAAGGGGGCCTTTCGTTGCTTTGGCGTTCGGGTGTTGACTTGGAACTTGTAAATATCAATACTAATACAATTTCAGTTCTTGTTTATTCCGATCCTTCACATCATCCATGGCTGATTACTTTCTTCTACAGTCCGGCTCAAAAGAACAAAAAAGAAAATTTCTAGAACCATCTCGAATCCATTCATCAAGCATTCCCAGGCCCTTGGATTTGTGTTGGGGACTTCAATGATTTGTTAGATCAGTCTGAGAAACATGGTGGGTGACCTTTTTATAATAATCTGAACAGAGGCTTAAGAGTGTTTATGGACCGCAATGGACTCATAGATATTGGATTCACGGGACCCAAATTCACATGGACAAACAAAAGACAAGGGGCTGCATAAATCAGAGAAATGTTAGACAGAGCTATAACAAATAAAGAATGGAGACTTCTTTTTCCTGATGCATCTCTTCAACATTTAGCCTCATAAGCGTCAGATCATCACCCAATTCTACTCAGCACAATGGCTATATTTCAAAACGCCCCATCATTTAAATTTGAAGAATTTTGGATACGAGAGCCGCTAAGCCATCTTATAATTCAAGAAGCTTGGAGCAAAAACTTCCAGGGAAATCTGGCTTTCATTCTTTGCAAAAAAATCAGCTCAACAAAAGAAGCTTTAAAGAGGTGGAACAAAGATCATTTCGGGCGTATTCAGAACAACATCCAGCAAACAGAAAAGGATTTATTGGAAGTCCAAAGCTGTGAGATAACACCGAGAAATCAAGAAAAAGAAATAGAGCTGCAGAGAAAACTCCACAAGTTGAGAGAAAATGAGGAAATCTTATGGAAGCAAAATCTCGAATCACTTGTCTCACCTCAACTGATCTAAACACGAAGTTCTACCATTTGACAACCACAATCCACCGAAGGAGGAATGCAATCGAGTCCATCAAGTTGGGACCAGGTAACTGGTCAATGGACCCTTTTATTATTGAGTCAGCTTTCATAAATCATTTCAAATCTGTTTATACTTCCTCAAAGCCTCAAATGCCGGATTGTCTAGACTCTCTTTTTGACAAGATAGTGACAGAAGAAGAAAATGACATGCTTAGTAAAATCCCGGATGAAATAGAAATCTTTGATGCATTAAGGCAAATACCAAACAATAAAGCCCCAGGCCCCGATGGCATGACAGCCCTCTTTTATAAGCATTACTAGAATATCATTAAAGTTGAGGTCATAAGAGCAATCCAAAATTTCTTTCTGAGTGGTAAACTTCTAAAGCAGATGAATCACACCAACATTGCTCTCATCCCAAAATCCCAAAGTCCAAACTCTCCAAGCCATTACCCTCGCATCAGCCTCACAAATGTCATTTACAAAATCATCACTAAGATTATGGCAAATCGTCTCAAAAGGCTGCTCCCCAAAATGATATCTCCACTACAAACAGCCTTTGTTCCTGGAAGGAATATAAAAGAAAATACAATGATAGCTCATGAACTCTTTCATCTCCTAAAAAAGAAATCGAGCAAAAAAGGATTTATGGCTATAAAACTTGATATGGAAAAGGCTTTCGATAGAGTGGAATGAGATTTTCTTTTTGCAATCATGAGCAGCTTGGGATTCAATTTAAATTGGATTAATTTGGTAAAGGAGTGCATTTCTACGGCTACTTTCTCAGTCACAATCAACGGCTCACCTAGAGGCTTCTTTAAAGCGGAAAGAGGGATTAGACAAGGAGATTCGATTTCACCTTTTCTGTTCATTTTAGTCACAGAAGCCTTATCCCGTTTAATACTGCAAGCTGAAGCGCAACAAAAAATTGAAGGGATTAAACTAAGCAGAAGCAGTCCACCAATATCCCATTTACTCTTTGCAGATGACACAATCATTTTCGCTAAAACTTCCGCGAAAAATGCAAAAGCCATAGCAGAAAGTCTAGAAACTTATCAAAGCTGGTCGGGTCAAAAAATAAATCTCTCAAAGTCTTCAATCTTCACCACAAGGTATGTGCAAGACAAAGCAGCTATCTCAAACTAGCTTCCATACTCAACGTCCTCGGTTAAAATGAAATACCTGGGTCTCCCAACCTCTTTTAACAGAAGGAAAAAAGAAAATTATACCAAACTACTAAACAAAGTGGGGAAAAATTAGAAGGATGGAAGGCAAAGTTATTAGCACAAGCAGGACGTTCAATGTTGATTAAATCAGTGACAAGCACCATTCCCTCTTACTTTATGAATACCTTCCAACTACCAAAATCAGTGTGCAAGTCTCTCGATCAATGTCAAAAGAATTTCTAGTGGGGTTTCCCAAAAGACAAAACATGCAACCTTACACTGAAATCATGGAAGTCGATCTGTCTACCAAAAAAAATTAGAGGCTTGGGTATTAGGCTAACGGAGAACATGAATAAAGCCCTTTTAGCAAAGACAGGATGGGATCTAAGCGGGCAAAAAACTGGACTATGGCACTCTATTCTTTCGTCCAAATATCTCAAAAATACTACTTTTTGGGCGGCAACACCAAGATACTTAGATTCTCCTATGTGGAAAGGTATTCTCAAGACCAACGATCTACTATCCAAAGGAAGGTGCTTTCAAATCTTTAATGGTCAATCTGTTAATGTTTGGTCAGATCCTTGGATACCAACTTTAAAGGGTTTCAAGTCTACACCAATTCGAAATATGGACTCCATTCACCTCTCATAAAACTCTCAAATCTCATTCAACAAAATCCAAAGTCTTAGGACGTCAAGCAAATGCAAAATCTCTTTGATCAACTCAGCATTAGGGAAATTCAAAAAATACCTCTACCTATAGCAGCACGAGGTATAGATAAAGAGATATGGGCTCTAAATCACAGTGGGAAATACTCGATAAAGATAGCCTATCATGCACAAGTAGACTACCATGAACAAGCTCTTCTGCATCAAAGTTCTCTCTTTAAACCATTGTGGAGCCTCAAAATCCACGATCGCCACAAGCTGTTGTTATGGAAGCTACTCTGGAATATCTTGCCAACAAAAGAGAAAATCAACGAAAGAATTTCCCAGCAAATCAACTCAGAATGTACATTTTGCAACCAAGGAGAGGAGACAGTTCTTCATCTATTTGTAGAATGTCCAATAGTTCGAATACTGTGGAAACAAGGTTGCTGGCCTTTAAACATAGAGAGATTGCCCATCCTTTCAATTTCAGATTGGATAGAAATGATTATCCATCCAGGTAAATTTTTAGGATTGCAAGAACAAGATTGTCGTCGTTTCCAACTCTATGCTGTCATTTTACTAGATCTTTTGTGGAAAAAGAGAAATGACATAGTTCACAATCATTCAACTTTCTCGCTGGAAGATGCAAAGAAACAACTGTATACATCTTATGAAAGCTACAAAAATGCCTGGGCTGAAAGAAACTCGACTAAATCTTCTTCTCAAGTGTGGACCCCTCCTCTTGTTGGATTTCAAAGTATCTCTTTCGATGCAGCGGTAAGAGATTATTTTTCAGTAACATCAGCTGTAAGAGATCACTCGGGTAAGATTCTGGAGATATGCCCAGAAAAGATCCACTCTTCAGTTCCTCTGGTAGCAGAAGCAAAAGCAGCCCTGCTCGTAGTATGTATGGCAGGTAGTTCAAGAAACATGTCAATAGAAGGCGATGCCCAGTCTGTTTTTTCAGCGTTAGAGCGTAAAGACTCTACCCCCTTTTGGTCGATCTCCCCGATCATAGAAGACATTCAAGTGCATGCTAAAGACCGTCAGGATTGGATATTTACCAAAATCCATCGATCTTAGAATCGATGTGCGCACTCAGTGACGCAGTGGGTAGCAACAAACCATGTGTTTGGAAACCTACCCCTTGTTTCTATCCCTCAATGTTTTTTGTATCTGGATAGTGGAAAGGATCCACCTTTGTCTTTGTAACGAACTCCTTTATTTATTTATTAACTAAGCTTGATTAGAAAAAAAAAAAAAAAAAAAAAAAAAAAAGGTCTTAGTAATACAAGAGTCCCACATTATTTAAGTAAGACTCTTGTATTGTCGTAGCCTCCTATATAAAGGCCACATTAGGCTACTTTCAAACTTGCACAAAGTATGCACTAACAAATTTTAAAGCTATATTATTAATTTTTAAATTATATTCCTATTTAGAAATTTAAATTTACAATTTGGGTTTAAAATTTAAAAATTTATTTTTGGTCATTTTTGGATCCAGAAATAATTTATGGTGGGCCATGGTCACTATTGGAGTGGATGGGAGGCAGGACGGATGAGGGGTCTACCCCCACACCCCACCTTTGTGGTGGGGATATAAGGGAATCTAGATATGGTGATGCAAAACTGTCATATTCTATATTGATGGCATTGCACAACTTTTCTTTTTTTATATCAAGGGGATGGGGGTTAAGAGTCGAAGTTTTCTATTTGGAGAACCGGACCATATGCCATCAGGCTGTTGGCTCACTGCGCTACCTTAAGAAGATAGATTAGTGCAAATAGGACAAGAAACATCTTTAATTGGGCCAATATTATTCGTTTTCTCCGTAGATTATTAATTTATGTTTATTTTTGTCTTTTTATGAAATATTTCTTTCAAGTTTTCGAAGTTATGATTCTAGTTTGGCTAGATTTTGGCAAGACTCTTTGTCAATTACGAATTTAATTTTCATGCCGCAATTAGTATTTGTATTTTGAGGCAAAATTCTATAATTTTGAATTTTGAAGCCAGTAAATCTAGGCTTGTGGGCTTCATAGTGAGATTTGAGTTTTATCAATATACTATATTTTCAAAGTTTTCTTGCTATTTTTTCATTTCTTTTCAATGTCAAACAATAGTTTCCTTTCACTACCTAACCGCTAGAATAATCCTAGTTATGTTTGACGTCAATTGATACAAGAGCTTTAGAATTTCGTGTAGTGATTTTCCTCATTAATTTCGTTACTGATGGTCAAGGTCGTGATCGGTGTGGGCAAGTTTTGAATGAGAAAGCCCCTCACCATGATCACAACTTACAGGTCGTGATGATTTTAGGATTACAAAGGCAAACAATTAGCAGAATTAACCAAGCACCTAGAGGCGCAAGATATTCTCTCGTATGTGTGAAAGCACCTCTTATCTTAAAAATTTAAGCTGATCGAAAGATATATATTTTATTATTTAATTTATATTTTAATACTCCCCCTCAATGAGTGGACTCAACATATAGAATGTTTAATTAAATGAGATAGATTATAAAATGTAGAATCAAGATTAGTACTCAGGACCTCTGCTCTGATACCATATAAAATAGTTACTTATCCCAAAACCTTGATCCAATAAAAAAATATATATTTTATTATTCAATTTATATCTTAACAAAGATAATCAAGATTCTTACTCTCGTTTCGAGAACTTGTATGACCATCATGTTCTATTTCGCAAGTACTATTTGTTGGGAAACGATACGAGGACCTAAGCTTTAAAGTTGATCTACTAGGACTTTCTTGTACTTTGCATGCTAAAGGTTTTCTTTATTTATTGATTGCATGAAATTGAGCAGATTTTTTATAACAGCGACATTCCCGATCACGTGATGGGGAAACTACTCACAATCAAGTTGAAGGGTCAGATATCTACTTGGTAGAAGCAGTTGAAGCACTTTCAAGGCAAACAAAGCAAATCCAAGAATAGCGTTTAGGAGAAGATCATAAAGAAAAAGATGAATGGTCACCTTTAACCTTTAGTTATACTGAAGCTTTGTTCCACCAACTTCACATGTTAGGAAAAAGCGAGGTCCATTGATGATTATACAAAGGAATTCTACCACTTGATGGCTTGGAATGATCTGTCTAAGACAGAAGAACAGTTGGTGGCATTACAAATCGTCAAATATGCCTTACCGAGAAGAGAAATGTGAGGATGGCGACAATGACAGTATTGGTAAAGAACAAGTTGAAGAAACTTGGGATAATTCCCCAAGAGATGACGACTACTCTAAGATAAGATGGGTTTAGTTGGACATCCAAAGATCAATGTAAGAAAATTCATAATTCTAGGAAGAATTTCATCCAACGCGGAGAGAATGATCCAAGCCTAAAGTGATGTGGGAATCCGTATTTGATGATGCAGAACTGCCACGTTTTACATAGATGGCACTAGATTACTTTTGGATTAGGAAGTCGTTTGGATTAGAAACCCGTATATCTCGTTTGGATTAGGAAATCGTCTCATCTCCTCTCGTCTCGTCTCATCTCATCATTATAATTGTTCAAATTCCCACACAAAATATATTCTCAAGATTCATGTTTAGTTACGTATTAAGCTTTCATCCAATAATTGGGATTTTGTATTTTTGGACAAAATTCTCATAATTACAAGTTTTGAAGCTATTTATGGCTGGCTTGTAGGTTTCATTAGGAAATTCGGATATTATCAATAAACCATATTTTTCCTTAATTTTCTCACTATTTTGATCTCTCTTAATCTCAATTCTTAATTTTTATTGATTAGTTAGAATAATTTTAATTCTGTCCAGCATCACAAAGACAATGCAAGTTGACACTGCTGAGTACGAAGTACGAACCTTACTTTATAAAAGGAGAGCTAAGACAAACAAGCTAATCCTTGTCACAACTGTGACTTTAAAACACAAAGGTCCCCCACTCCCAATAATTGCCTAATTCAAAGATGCTCTTTAAAACACAAAGGTGTGGGGGTACCTTTGTGTGGACCTTTGTGTTTTAAACCATAAAGATGCTCTTTATTTTTTAGAATTTTTACACACTCAGTTCGAATAATGATGTAGAAGCAATACATACAAGATGTAGAAGCTTTCCACGTCAATTATGTTAAAAATGAATAGTATTTTGACTTTTTTAAAATTATAATAGATCCTACTATTAGTAGTGTACTAACTAACAAAACTCATTTTTCTAATATTTTTAAGATATTCTATTCTTTGAATACATTAAAGTTAAATATATCACTCCCTTTAAAGTCTAAAGTTCTACACCTTATAAATATAAACATTTCTTTATCTTTTGGTGCAAAGCCAGTGATTTACTGATTCCTTGTAAGAAAGCTTCCGAGGGTTTGGTGCACAAAACCATGATTTATTATGTAGGAGTGGATCTAAAAAATCATGTCTTGGAGAGGTTCTCGACATTTAAAAAAAAAAAAAAGTTAAAGAGGATTTTTTATGAATCGGATTATTGGCACCAATCTTCAAATTTGTTTTTGATTTTCTCTGATTTAAAATTTATTGGTGTGAATGAGTGGAAGATATTTCTTAGAAAGAAAAAGTACTTCAACGAGGAGTCACCCCGGCCACAAATTTGATGCTGCAGAAAGGGCAAAAATTTTAAAAATCTCTGAATCAAGTTGACAAAGGACTTTTTGGCATTACATGCAAGGTTTGCTTTCACCCATTTCTCAAGAATAAAAATAACAGCTTCATACTATGAAAGTGGAAAGGAATTCCGAATTCATTACAATTTTGATCACATGAACAGTAAAAAAATTAAGGTGCAAATGGAGAACTTTCGACCTCTAGACTTGCTAGAAGAGAACAAGCAGAAGCAATGAGAATGAAAATAAGAATGTTCTTGAGAACTAGAGGCGGATTCGCTATATCTCGAACAAAAGCTTTCACCTCCAAACCACCCAGAGCATTTGAAACCTTCTCTCATCAACACAAGAATGATGAGTTGGTTCATCCGTCCCATTTGCCAGCTCAAATCACACAAGCTTTTGTGAGCTACCGGGGATTGAGGTTTCCAACCAAACCAAGGTAAGGTTAGATTAGGCTTGAGAGTTTACTAGGTCAGCTTAGAATAAAAACTTATTTATATTTACAACTAGAAGTAAATAAATGGGTATTTCAATATCTTAAAACATAAAAACTACACAATTATGTTGGCAAGATGCCACCAATTGACACTGTTGTCTGACACAACTTATTGCTCCTAGAGACTAATTAACAAAGTAATCCTACTTCCCTAAACGCATGTGAACCTGTCCGTTTTCCCCAGCATATCAGAGGCGTTCACAACAAAGAATACATTCCAACTTCTAAGAAGCTCCACAGTGCAGAGTTCGGTTCAGGCACTGGCAATCAGATCTATACTAAACATATGAAAGATTAAGACAAAAATCCCTTTCGAATATTTGACAAGATGACACAAGGGATTATTAATCATACATGTTAATAAGCATCTGCTCTACAAGCTCACTGCACATCACAAGCTGCCCCCGCACATCAAAAGCCTGTTGAAACAGAAGTTTTGAATGAGATATTTCACCAACATAAACAATAATCATACATGAGAATAATTATCAGCTTTACAAGCAGGATTGGATGTCTTATTGACGAATTCCTCTCATATGCAGCAGCCACCCAAAAAAAAAAAAAAAACATATGTTAATTTTGACCCAAACATACAGATACTAATAACAGACAATCTCACGAATCTCTCTTTAAGAACCTAATAAGTAATTGAAACAGATTCCTGATCCATGCAAAACATCTAATTTATAAGTACTCGAGCCAGATTAGTTTCTAAAGTGCTACCATGCCAATGCAGTTGTTCCTACTTATGGAATAAACACGACCCACAACCACCTTGCCTTAGCAACTTCACTAAGATGCTATGCCACCTGCATTCCAATAACTGCATCTGTAAGAAAAACCATCCGCACTCATATTACAAGAATGGAATGGGAATAAAACTATTTTTCCCCAACCCAGCCACCCACCTTGATAGAAATATTCTTAAAAGGCAATCTAGCGGAATGTGTGCAGATATATAAAGCATATTACATATCCCCAAGTAAAGCAATTTACCTATTCTGTAAAAACACTCGTGACATCATTTGACGAAAAGCGATGTAATATAGGGATGCCCACTTTTGTGTTCTCCATTAAATCAACATTTGGCTCCAGCTTCACTCTGTTGTTATCCACATATAATTTTCCATGGCCCAAGTTGCTCATTGGTGATTCAAACTCATCTACTGCAAATCGACTTGGAAAGCATGTCCCTTTACCAACGAATCCAAGATTCCGAAAAGGTCCTTGATCAACCATTTCAACAGTTTTTCCAGTATAAGAACCCTGAATATCATGCCTATTAGGAGCAAAACCTGGCAACTGTCTGCCAGCACTAAATGTAATGGTTGAACTTTGACCTTGTTGACCCATGTTGTTATTGGCATTTACAGAGCAAGAGGAACTAGGAGATGAAATGGAACCTGGGGTTAAGTAGCCACCAGGCACACCCGCTGTAGTATTAAGACCCCCATTAGGGAATTGTGCAATATTCAGTGAAGAACCATTTGATCGAGATGAAACAAGACTGTAATCAATAACAGAACTCCGGTTAAAGTGGCCATTCTGACTGACTGAAGCAGGACTATCTCCTGCCTGCAAACTTGCAGATGACTGAGAGGGAACCACTAAGCAAGACGGCTGCACATTGATTAAACAGCCAGGCTCAGAAAGCATAGACTGCGGCTGCGATTCTTGTTGCTGCTGTCGTTGCTGCTGCTGCTGCCATATATCCATCAACATGTTTGTATTCTGAGCACTCAGCCCAACAAGATTGTTACTAGGTCCCACTGTACTGAGGTTATTGGATGGCCATGCTCCAAATCCAGAGGAAATGTCTTCAACAACAGAAGAAACTTTTGATTGCTGGAAGTGTTTTGAAATGTCGGATTGGCATTTTACCAAAGGCTGACCATATGCCACTCCATGTTCAATGGGTATATGCTTGGATCCTTGTAACAATGCTTGTAGGAGAGCTGGCTGGTCCATTCCTGACATCAGGTTACCTGTTGGTCGACCTAAAAGCTCAGCATGCAGGGCTGCAAGTGTCTGTGGAGGAATTTGGCCAGAAGCAGCTAGAGCTTGGATGTCAAATTGTCCAAGTGAACCCAGTTTCACATTTGGATCCACAGGCCCACAGATGGTATTAGAAACTCCACTTTGTTGCTGAGCTACTCCACTTAATCTCTTCAAGTACAACCTAAATTTCTGTAAAATTCCAATCAGATATTAGTTAGGAATTAACAAGAATCCATAAGTTAGAATTTATTATCCAAAGGCTTATACTGAAGCAAATTCTGAAATAAATTATTCAGTGTTTAAATAAACTTTATAACTGAAACTCCAAACACAAATAAGACCAAAACAAAAATTCATAGAATTAAGAAACAAATAAAAAAAATACATAACAGTGACTAACACTGCCGACATATTCTAAATAGACAATAAGTCACAATATGCAGTGACAATGGTAAACAACTAGCCAATATATACTGAATATAGGACCTAAAATGACGCCTACTGACTGAAAAGGAGCCTAGAATCTGACAAAATGGTGGATTTACAGCAAGCTCTGTGGGATGTTCTTTTAGGCTTTAACTTGCCAGCCAGCTCAATAAAGCCCAGGGCAAACCATTCCACATCAGAGGAGAACACAGGCCATTTCACTCACAAAAAGCTCTGTGGCATGTTCTTTTAAATGTCTTTCATTCCTCTTACCTTTTTTTTTTTTTTTTCTTTTTTTGAATGGTAGCATTCCTCTACTTTCTATAGATCATGCATAGAAGATTAACATGTAGGAAAGAATAAAACCTGCAAATGACTGGCAACATTTTCTCTAGTTAAACCAGGTACATTCATCAATTCCAAAATTCTCTTTGGTACAGCCTCTGAAACAGAAGTCACAAAGTTCTAATCAGGAATAATCAAAAGAAGTAATAACCATTTATAAAATTACAAATAATAAACAGCTCTAGTGAACAGCAGTTCTAACAACATCATCCACAACATACAACAGTAAGTAAACCTAAATACAAATCTAAAAGCAGAAAGAAAAGGTAGTTGAAGATCGTACTGTCAAGCCCAAGTTGGTTCACAGCACTGACAAATTGCTGATGGAGTTCTACAGACCACACTACACGTGGTTTCTTTGATGTGGACAGATCATCATTTTCTAATTCGCCATCGTCTTCATCTTTAGCATTGCTTCTTTTTTTCTGAGCTTTCAGTATTCCCTCTGCTCCTTCATTAGCAGAGGAAGCATATTCAGCATCATCATTTCCTCGTTTATGACGGTCATTCTCTTCTAAGCTGCCAGAATGTTCAAGTTCTTTATTTTCATTCCACTTTTTCCTCAAAACATGCTGCCAGATATTTTTAAGCTCTTCCTCACGTATAGGCTTAATCAAATAATCACAAGCCCCATGTTTGATTCCTTTCATGACAGCACTTGTTCTCCCATCAGCAGACATCACTGCAAAATTTATTGACATGTTAATGTGAATGAGAAAAAGTTGAGCATAATTAGGGCAAGAAATTATGATACTCACTAATAACCGGAAGATCCATTTCTAGCCCAACACGCTCTAGAAGCTTATAACCATCCATATCAGGCATATGTACATCGCTCAGTACAACATCAAAACACCCTTTCCTCTCCCGTAGGAGATTCAGAGCAACAGTAGCTTCAGAGCAAGTCGTAACTGCAACCAATGAAAAAATAGGGTAAGAACACTAATCAAAATCACGTCATATATACCGCTAATGGGTTTATTTGATATCTAGATCCTTAATACTTACTTTGTGTTCAAAACAAGATGACAACATTTTTCAGACACATGCTCTATTTAAAAACCTCATTTACCCTCTGAACATTCGGAACATGGGTAAACAAAGCACCAAAAAGTTGGCATCTAGCAGAAAAAACTAGTCAATATCTCAGTACTTATAATGTTACCCGTCAATACAATCTAAAAAATTACATCTAATATCCCCAATTCTCTACGAAAACAAAATGACTGGCCAAAATAAGAAATAATTGTGTTGCCCCCCTCCTTTTCCCTTATCCAGAAGAAAAATAAAAGTAATAAAAAAATTCACAACTTATTTGCTTCCACATAGCATAATAAGGTCAAATGATATATAGCATGGGTTAAATAAGATAGCTTTCTGCCAATGGCCATTTAAAAAAATGGGAGAAGATTGAAGGGAGGGCAGAAGAAATGATAAACCAACACAAGAACTCGGATCTGTCACTTATCTAAAAAATGAAAGTTTCTTTAACACAACAACTTGGCACAAAAAAATAAAAATAAAAAAAATAATAAAAAGCAGAAGAGAAGATTTAAGGGAGAGCAGAAGAGATTATAAAAGCCCAAGAACTAGGGCTGAGAGAGAGAATGATACTACCGAAAAAAATGAAGAGAAAAAGGGTTGAAAAACAAAGCACAGAGCTCTTCAAAGTTTTTCTTCAACACTAATTTGGTACCCCTTTTAATGCCCTTAAAATAGTATTTAAATAGGCTTATTTCCTAGGTATAAGCATTTTTTTATCAGTAAATAAGATTTTATTGATCATAGGAATCGGTAAAAGCCCAAGTACACGGGGCCTAGGTATAAGCATTAAAAAGACCCATAAGCCCAATGCATAGAGTAGGAAAAAAATAACCGCTGAAGACCTCAAATAGCTCGTAAAACAATACTAAAATATTTAATGTAGTTCTTCTGAAAATTTTCATAACAATTCAGCACAAAATAAAAAGGTCGAAAAAATAGAATTCAAAAGCCCACCTAAAAATAAATCTATACTGGAATATTGTGTAGGATTACAGGCAATATTGTGTAGCTCAAATGATTAGCTACCTTAGCGACGTCTCAATTCAAGTTTCTAAGAAAGCACGCTCATTTCGGGACCCGATCAATAGATAATAGTTCACCCTCTCCATGTGCTTACCATTTAACGCTTCTCAGTCAACAGAAAATATATTCCACTACCAATGCTTTAAGGAAAAATACATCTCAATAAGTTTTGTATAAAAAAAGCACAATTACAACTGAAGATATTCAATTTAATCATGTCAAGTATCTGATGAATCCCAAAGGAAGGATTACTGATTTCCTCGTAGTCTTCTAGTAGAGAAAATAGTCTTGCATATATATCCTATTTTATTCTAATACAAGGAAATACCAAAAGCAAAAGAAGCGACCCCACACCCGCAAGCAGACACCAAAAACACCGAAGGAGCAATCAAATTTGGATTTTATGCCCTGAAACCATCAACCGCAAATTATTACTGCCCAGCAGAACATTTAATAAAAACCACACCCAAGCGCCAAGTAAACGTACCATTAGATTTCTGACCCAAAAAAAATAACCGAATTAAACCAAGCAAACAATCAAAGTATAACAAAAAAGTAAACAAACTAGAAGCATTTAAAAAACACACCAAGCATACTCTAGTTTAACACGAAAAAACAAAAACGAATACAAATCGGTAGAGCACGTACCGTCATACCGGCACCGGTGGAGCATCTGCTCGATAATCCTCAGACAAGTGACGTCGTCGTCGACCACGAGAACCCTAAGGCCCGCCGGGAACTGCTCGTACCCCATAACCTCAGGATCAGAAGCAGAAGCACCACTGGCCTTACACGAGCTATAGCTGCCCGCAACGCAGGTTGTCACGCTCGACTGCGCCACTCTCTGCATGGCCGCCACAATAGAAAACCACAATCAAACACGACACACACTCACGGTCTCTCTCGCACTCAGCAAAGACTAAACCCTAGTTTGCCGCTCTCTGACTCCACTTTGCGCCCCTAAAGAGTGCTGGGGAATTCACCATATAGACAGTCAACCGGAGCCAGATCTGATACAGTGAGCCCTCGAATCCGCCAGAAAGTAAAGGGTAAAGAAACAAACAACAGATCCGTGAGAGAAAAATGGGTGAGTTGATGCCCTGGATTCTAGGATATTTTACAAGGCCGGGGAGAGTAGGGATGTTTGGTGATTGAGAAAAGGCGGAATTGAACAAAAAGAAACCGAGAGAAAAAGACAAAAACAGGGGAAGCGAGGAAACATAACAAACAATCCGACCAACCCATACACTTATTACAGAGAAATGAGAAAAATCTATTTAGGAATCTTATTTTACGTATCCAGCACACTTTACATATCTAGCACATTATTGATTTGGAAAGTTTTCATAACAACCTTTAAAAATATTTATGTTTTAATTTTTTTAAAATTTGTAATAATTCATTATCTCCTATTTCTATATCATACATCATATTTTTTTCTAATCTTTTTATTTTATTTTATTCTTTTTAAATTAATTAAATTAGTCTATTCATCATTCATATATCACATATTTGATAAAAAAAAATAATATAATATGTATGAAGATGATAAATATAATTTTTCAAATAAAACAGGTCCCACGGTACGTGTTGTGCTAACAGCACACTGGCTTTTGTGTTGTAAAATTTTTAAGAAATTTAAAAACATTTAAAAATAAGATAAAGTCTTTCAAAAATTATATTATTTTTGTGTAGTAAAATTTTTAAGAAATTTAAAAATATTTAAAAATAAGATAAAAGTCTTTCAAAAATTATATTATCAAGCCGGTATATAAAGCACATATTGTAAATTACTTATATGATATAATTTATTTTAAAAGATAAATTTTAGAAATTGAATATTGAAAATCAAATTTTTATTATTTAATTTATGTGAATTGTGTGCTCCACAGACTCGCTTGAGAATATAATAACTCAAAGTTATCTATAAGCTTATATAAAAAAAAATTTAAATTATAACACGAGTTAAAATTTTTGTAGCTTATATATATGAAAATAATTGCAAAACCTAAGACTGTATCGAGTATTAATATATTTATATTTTTTTATTGGCATCCGACAAGTAATTTTTTGTAAGTGCACTTCAGATAATTTAAGAAAAAAAATTCTTTAATTTGATAACTCTTAGAGATTGTTTGCATCTAATAAAACTCGAACATTAAACCTTGAAGGCAACATACCGCCAAGACAAAACTTTTACCACTTGATTCAACCTGTAAGATGTGACAAAGGAAATACTCCAACAGAAACAAATTACCAAGAACTTGTTAGTTACAAATTATTAACAATTCAAAAGGATATTACTTTCATAAAAATGGAAGGAAAAAAAAAGACTAAGAAATGAATTTATGTCAAAAGAAAATAAAGAAAAAATATGGTTAATAACTATCCCAAGAATTCAAATATTTTAACAAAAATTAAATGGATAAGAAATACAAATCATAGTTTACTCAATTAAGGTTATATTTAGATAGTGAGATGATATCAGATGATCTATAAATAATAACGAAAAATTAATAATAAAATATCAAATAGTAATAAATAGTAGATGAAAATTAATAATTAAATAATAAATAGTAATGGACTCCACTATCCAAACACAACCTAATTCATCCCATTAGAAACCAAACAAAACAATTACACAATTAGTCAAAATTGAAAATACAGTTGATGCAAGTCACAAAGATCAAAATTATGAAAACCAATGATATCTAGAAAAGAAGTGTTAAATCTATATAAATATCTTATTGTGTAAGTTTACACGTTGATATGATTAAAAACGATACGTTATATCTATTTTATAACAAAATATATTTTATATATAAGGTATCATGATATCAAATCATGTAAATTTGTAAAAAAAGATTATAAGTTCTGTGTGTAGACGTAGCATTTCTCTATCTGGAAATATAGTAAGACCAAAATCTAGAGGCAAAAAAAAAAACTATTGGCCAAGTAAAAACATAGAAGTTATAAATCAACAAGAAACTAAAATAGATTCAAGAAATATGCTTGATTAATCTTATCAAAAAATAAACAAAATTGAGAATAGATTTAGAGAACTAGAACTAAGGATTAAAGGTCAACATAAGAATTAACCTAATAAGTTTAACAAAAAATGGGTATCCAAACACCTTTGGATATACAATACAAATAGAAATTTCTAAACCCAATCTTCAAATAAACTCTATGAACGAAATATAGATGGGTTATCTAAACAAGAAATCTTAAATAAATTACAAACACATTAGTGCTCTCTAACAACCACTTAATCAATGATAAAATAAAACATTAATTAAGAAGTTGTTGATCTTCTGAATGTCTTGGTGGGATAAGTACCCCACACTTGAAAATAGAGAACAAGTAAAACTTGCAGTAAAATAAGATGAAGACAAAAATCAAAATGAAATGTTTGATGAAAATATTTGTTGTGGAAAATGATGCAGGAAAATAAAGTAAAACAAGAAATCAATTACACAACCCAAAGATTTATATGGTTTCGCAATGTGCCTATGTCAACGAAGCTACAAAGGATTTTATTATCTTGTGAAATAACAAAATACACTGTGGAGTAAAATACATTGTTCCAAACGGCCATACTGTTCATTAATTACATATTTATAGGGTTGTATAGTAGAAATCCAAATTTCAGAATTACTCGGTTATTCGCTCAAGTGATGCATAAAGCAAACTGTCTATCTGATGTTTGCTCAAGTAACATGTCAATTGAGTGTTGCGAACTCTCTATCTGAACTTTGCTTAAGTGACATGTCGCATGAATGTCGAACGAACTTTCTGTCTGACATTTCTCGAGTCACAGAGCAGGTCAAAATTTTTCCTGAGGGTGAATTAAAACTCCACAAAAAAATCGTAATGAATTCTTGTTGAATTGAGTCATCAAATCAAGTTGCAACAAGAATAAAATAGACTCTAAAAACCCAACAATATTGGCATGTAAATTCCTGATGGAATACATACTTTTAGTCTTCACAATCAAGAGGTATTCTTAGGAACATCAAACAATGTTACTTCAATAATTCATGATCAACTAAGTTGTTAATGCCTAAATTCATATAACAGGCCGGAAGGGAGGAAGAAATTATCTTTGGCCTATGATGGTAATTTGGGGGTTTATACAATACTCTTCGCATTCATCCATAAAGTAAATAAAAAATAAGTAAATAAAAATAGATAAAGAGAGTTACAAAGATTTATATGGTTCAGCATAAAAGCCTACGTCTATAGGTTATTTGGAGGCAACATCCACTATAATCGGTGATTTTATAATCTCTCATAACCTCACATATCTCACAGTACAATGGAGAAATCTAGAGTGTCGAGGGATTGAAGATGATGCCTCCCTTAAGAGAGATCTGGTGGATGCATTATGTGTAGTAGAGTTTTGTACGTGGAGAGCTTGTGTAGAGTCCCCCTTTATTTGTAGAGATCTCCTCTATTTATAGAGATCTATTTTCTTCCTTGGAATGATAAAATCCAACTTACCTTGTAGAGCCTTTTCCTTTTAGGAGTCTGAGCTAACTTATTCTGGTTTATCTGTTCCTTGCCTTATCTCTTCCCTGCTTGATTTCTTGACTTTATTTCTCCCCTTATTATTAGTAATAGGTTTTTCAAAAGGTTGGACCAAGTCAATTTAGTCCCTAACAGATGGCCGCGATTCTTAAGGTTAACTTATTTATCATAAAGGCCTCGAGAATCTCTTGGTAATGCGAGTGTAGCAAAAGGATGTCCCAACCACATAGCTCTAGCAATGAGAGTATAGCGAGAGGATGTCTCGACCACAGAACTCTTTGTGGTGGGAGACAAAGCACAACCACACTTTGTGGCGGAAGCTAGAGCTCAATCATGCCAACAAAAACAAACAGGTTAGATTAAATAATCCAAATCCCAAGTTTAATATTTGCAAACCTGGCCCATCTCGCTTGAGTGTAGTGAAGGCTAATGACACATGAGCGATACCCATTGGCAACCATGCTTTGGCAACGATGAGAACACGAGTTGCCCTCGATACCAAACGATCTATTTTGATGACACCAAACTAAGATGGCGAGCGATGCTTGAGAGGGGATTTGTAGTCGGTGTTTCATGCTACTCTGGTGATTTTCAACGAAGTTCATTCTTAGGGCATGTGGCCACTGCAATTCTTACGACACCTCGAGGAGTTGTTTTGAGAAATTTCAAAAACCCAGTTTGTTAGTAAGAATAAAATTGAAATAGTAAGTTTGAGTGAGAAAAACCAGAGTAATTTAGCTACTGCTTTCAATTTTTTCTTGATTGAGATTGTTCGCTGCTGAATGATTTTTGCATGGGGAAGTTGTTCATCCTTGAGCACTTTTTAGCGATGAAAGTTGTTGATGGTTTTTGTTTGTTCACTCTATTAGAGGTGAGGTGAGTTCAACTCCGAGTCAAGTAGCTCGACTGTTTCTTTTTCTTCTTCTTTTTTCATCAAATTGTATGGCGAGCAAAATTCATGTATATGGCGAGGAGCACTATGTGGGCCAGACATTGGCGAGCAACACTCTACAAAACTCACGTTGGGCGAGCAAACCATGTGGGACTGAAGTCATTGTGGCAAGGAAGCAATTGAGAACGACGAGGTATGGAACTAGATAGCGGTGCTAGGCACATAAGGACTTCTCATGGTGGATTTTATGATGGAGCTAGGCAATGGGTTGTGGAAATTTCATGGCAACACAATCGTGGCAGTTTCTTCCTGACCGTGGTTAGGGAGGTGCTGTTGTTGCACCTCGTCACGAATTGTTGTAACTTGCATGGTTCATGAATGGCAATGATGGCGAAGAATGACGTTGTGGTCGAGAACCATCACGCCAGTGATGGAAGGAGCTGGCGAGCAAGGTGATGATTGCTGTTGACTTCATCAACTCGAGGTCGTCACGGGAGCTCGTACAGAACCATGCTCGTAGACGAGGGAATGGTGAGCGACACTCTGTGGGTAAGCAACTCATTGGGCTGAAGTATGGCAAGGAAATAGCTGCTAGCAAGCTGGTAATGACGAGGAATGGTTCTGGTGGGCAAAAATTCTACTGCGAGTAGAGGTGAATTGTGGCGAGCCAACTTAGCAGAGGTGTGGCCACTGTTTTCATTGCTGGGGAAGACATGGCGATAGTGAAATTGCGACTTGGCAGTTTCTCAAAGGTGGAGTGTGGCTTCTCGGCAATGACCATACTTGCAATACACGTGAGGCACAATGGAGATCTTGCTTGGATTGGACGAGGTACATGATGACTGGCTGGCTTGGCAGTGTTGAAACTGTTTTCATTACCCAAGAATCACCAGAAATGTATAACTATCACCCAAGAATGCATAGCGAAGATGCTCAGGTTATTGCTTCAACTTCAGAGTTATAGTTTGCTACATCTTTTCTTTAGAAATCATAGAATCCATCTTTGTTACCATCGGCTCTAGCCTCCCTACTTCATTACTAAGTGATGTAACTTGTTGCAATGCTCCCAAGGCAAATACAAAATTCTTCACTAACAAAAAGTAAATCAGATTCACAAATAGCAGAGTTATTAAAATCATAAGCATGAGATGAAGTAGTGATACATCGTTCTAGGTGATCGGCTGGCATATCTTCTTGAAAGGTGATGACTTGCAAAATTTTGTATTGCAGATTTTACAAGATCGCTCGAGCGAATTTAGGCAAATTCAAAAGTTCGACTGCCTCTCGACAGTGAGCTCGAGCGGGTTGTTGGAAAACAAAGATCGCTCGAGCGGAGACATTGGCTGCTCGAGCGAAATCACGCAGAGTCGAACGCTCGATGTGCGCTCGATAGGATGCTCGAGCGAAATCAGGCAGAGTCGAATGCTCGATGTGCGCTCGACACCCCGCTCAAGCGAACATCGTATTTTGACAGATCTAGGGTCTTCTGCCGTCACACCATATAAAAGTGATTTTTCACTCTATGGCCATACCTTTTGACTGGAGAACACTTTTGGGATAGAAAAACAGAGCTAGAAGAATTCAAATCATCTGTTTTGGAGAGGGAATTCCAATTATTTCACGTACATTGGAATCATACACGAGCACAGACGGGAGGAAAGCATTGAATCGTTTCCTCGAGTTTTTTAAGACGAGTTGCGGCGGCGAGGAGTATTTTTTCGCATTTATTTTCTTCCAATATTCTCAGAACAATTATGGTGAATTCGTTTATGTTGAATTCCCTTTCTAGCATGCGCTAAATTCTATTTATTCTAGGAAAACGATGTAACCTAGTTCCGAACTATACTTGAGGCAATTCTCTCTTTGTTTATCTGATTTATTCCGAGTTTATTGCTTCTAATTAACTGGCCATTGATTAGATGATATTTAATCTTATGATTTGCTATCGAAAGAGGGAATCATAGGGTAGATCTTGAATATTTCAGCATAGGTAAGTATAGAGATCGAAAGACTTGTATGAACCTATGTAGTAATTAAATCATTGGTCTTGTTGCTTTCTTGATTATTTAATTTGTATATTCTTGTGTTAATTGATAAACAAAAATAATTTCTAATTGACTATCGAAAGAGGGTTTTGGATGAATTAGAGATTTGCTAATAGACAAAAAGAATTAAATTAAATTAACTAGATGAGAAAAACATAGTGAAGAATTAGGTGAAATCAATTTTCTAGAAGTTTTCTTTCCCATTAATTTGATCTTTGAACGTCAGTTTTATTTCCTTTGCGTATTTCTCTTTGAGTTGATCTAAGTTTAATTTGCAACTACAAAAATCTTAGTGATTCCTCTAGATAAAATTGAGATTAGTATAATTTTGATATTTGGCAAAAGTAAGGTACCAATCCCTGAGACGATACTCTTCTTATCACTTTATTATAAAACTACGATACTGTGCACTCGCAGTTTTACATCGGTCAAGTTTTTGGCGCCGTTGCCGGGGATTGATTTATTCTTATTCTTTTTGTCAATATCGATACAAAGTAATATTGGTTTTAATTTAGAGTTTTATTTTATCTTTGTTCTCCAGGGGTGTTTTTGACGTTGGATGCGCCGTGCTAGATCTCGTGATATTATTCCTTTTGATCCGGAGATTGAAATAACTCTTAGATCACGAAGAAGAAATAAGATACTAGTCATGGCTGAAGAAGAACGTGAGGCACTACCACACACCTTGAAGGACTATGTACGACCAGTTGTGAATGGAAATTACTCGAGCATAATGCGCCAAACAATTAATGCCAACAACTTTGAGCTCAAACCAGTTTTGATTAGCATGGTATAGCAGGCTCAATTCAGCGGATAGCCACCTGATGATCCCAATATTCATTTGGCAATGTTCTTGGAAATTTGTGACACTGTGAAGATCAATGGTGTTACTGAAGACACCATTAGACTGAGATTGTTTCTTTTTTCTTTGAGGGACAAGGCTAGAGGTTGGCTACAATCTCTACAATCGGGAAGCATCACTAGTTGGCAAGACATGGCTGAGAAGTTTCTTGATAAATTCTTTCCTCCTGCAAAAACAGCCCAACTCAGGAGTGAGATTGGTCAGTTCAAGCAAAATGATTTTGAGTCACTCTATGAAGCGTGGGAGAGGTATAAAGACTTGGTTAGACGTTGCCCACAACATGGATTGCCAGATTGGTTACAAGTTCAGATGTTCTATAATCGGTTAAATGGGCAAACTCGAACTATAGTTGATGCTGCTTCTGGTGGTACTTTGATGTCAAAGACAGCTGAGGGTGCTACTGCCCTTTTGGAAGAAATGGCCTCAAACAACTATCAATGGCCAAATGAGAGGACTTTGACTAAGAAGGTTGCTGGAATTCATGACTTGGAGCCGATAGCAGCCCTTTCAGCTCAAGTTGCTATTCTATCTCATCAGATTTCAGCCTTGACAATACAAAGGATACCACAAAGTACAGAATATGTTGCATCTACAAGCATAACAGTTTCAAGTAATGAAGCGAGTCAAGAACAAGTTCAATACATCAACAATCGGAACTACAACTATCGTGGTAATCCTATGCAAAATTACTATCATCCAGGGCTTCGAAATCATGAGAATTTGTCATATGGAAATACAAAGAATGTGTTGCAACCTCAACATCCTCCAGGATTTGATAGCCAACCAAGCGAGAAGAAAATGTTACTTGAGGATGCCATGGTTTCCTTTATTCAGGAGACCAATGCAAGGTTTAAAAAGACTGATTCACGGTTGGACAACATCGAGACTCATTGTAGCAATATGGGAGCTGCTATAAAGAATATTGAAGTGCAAATTGGGCAACTAGGCACTACCATCAATGCCCAAAAAAGATGAGCTTTTACTAGCAACACTGAAGTAAATACAAGGGAACAATGCAATGCCATCACACTTAGGAGTGGAAAAGAAATAGAGAGGTCACCATTAAAGGAGAGCAAGTCCACCCCTACCGCTACGAACAATGGTCAAAGCAAAAATTAAGTAGAAGAAGAGGAGATTGTCAATGATACACTAGAGGAGACCGACTTGCCTCCAGTAATTTCATTTCCTGACAATCCTCCTATTCTCGCTCCTCCACTTCCTTACCCTCAACGTTTTCAAAAGTAAAAATTAGATAAGCAATTTTTAAAATTTTTGGATATTTTTAAGAAAATTCACATTAATATTCCTTTTGCAGATGCCTTCGAACAAATGTCAAATTATGTCAAATTTCTGAAGGACATCATTTCCAAGAAGAGAAGGTTGGAAAAGTTTGAAACAGTGAAGCTTTCTGAAGAATGTAGTGCCATTCTTCAAAAGAAATTGCCTCAAAAATTAAAAGATCCGGGGAGTTTCACTTTACCTTACACTATTGAAAATTCATTTTTTGATAGAGTTTTATGTGATCTTGGTGCTAGCGTTAATCTTATACCACTTTCTGTTTGCAGGAAATTAGGACTTGAAGAGATGAAGCATACAACAATTTCTTTGCAACTAGCGGATCGGTCCATCAAGTATCCACGTGGAATCATAGAAGACGTATTGGTAAAGGTGGATAAATTTATTTTTCCTACTGATTTTGTGGTGTTAGACATGGAAGAAGATGAAGAAGTCCCACTAATTCTTGGCCGACCATTCTTGGCCACGGGAAGGACTTTGATTGATGTTCAAAAGGGTGAATTAATATTGAGAATTAATAAGGAAGAAGTTATGTTCAACATTTACCAAGCCATGAGAATTCCAAAAGAGCCAAGCACTTGTTTCGGGTTGATGACATTAAACAATGTGAAGAAAAGGCATTTAAAGAAGATTCACCAGCCAATCACCTAGAACGAGCCTTGTAGCAGGATACATCACTTAGCAATGAAGTGGAGAGGAACTGTACTCTTATTCCTCTTGGAGATCCCGATTGATGAAGATTGAAAAGTCTGGCTGTAGACTTTAAAACAAGCGCTTATGGGAGGCAACCCATAGATCTATCTTTCATTCTTTCATTTATTTTATTATCTTTATTTATTTAGTTTTAATAATTTGGTTTTTGATGCAGGTTTATTTAGCATGAATAAAGAGCTGAAAAATTTTAAACTACGGAAGATTCATTATGAAACCAGGGAAGTTCTTTTTATTTCTTCAATCTTTTTCACTACAAGAAATAAGATCATTTCCGGCGATCACAGTAGCCGGAAATACTATGAAACTTAGCCTCTATTAATTATTTCCGGCTATTTTTAGTTGCCAACGAATAGCCGCTATTAGAGAGCCAAGTAAAACTTTTTCCGGCTACTTTGAGAACTGCCACAAATACTCATTATTTCCGACAAAAATAATAGCCGCAAATGTCATAAAATTTTGTCGCAAAAAATTTTGTCAACATCCTCATCCATAGCCAAATATATTTGCGGCTAAATATTTTTCGCCGCAGATATTATTTTGCGGCTAATTTTTTTAGCCGGAAATAGATGCTGAAATTGGCCAAAGATTTATTCCGGCAGATTATTTTCGCCAGAAATACTTGAAACCTCAACTTGTTTATTTTGGTCAGACGTTGTTTTTTACCTAATATTTATTTCCTTTCCTTTATGACAAGTACTTGCTTACTAATAAATTAAAAAAATGCTATATTGGGAGAAATTTATATTTGCTTGCCAATATGAATCATATAACCTCAATGTACATGTTTAAAATTCACCACTATCATTGTTTTAAGTTCTACAAAATACCATACATGTCACAATGGAATATGAATTTACAAGTGGAATTCTTTCTATATGGGTTTAACTTTGATTTCATCTTTGACAGCTTCTGAGATGTTTTTGCTCTATATTTCTTGATATCTTGGTTCAATCCTGTGAAAAACAAGAACACAAAATAGATCATGAGATTTTGGATTTATATTAACCACCATAAACAAAATGAAATTAGGAAAGACCATCACTTTATATTTAGTTCAAATAAACTATTAAAGGCCATCTCTCCACATGATCATATTGCAACCATATAAGTTTATAGACCACCATCCAGTAATCAGATCAGATACTAAACATTGATTAAAAAAAGAGACAAAAACCTTAACTTAATAAATTAAAGGCAAGCAACTGACAATGAAAGTAGAATCTAAAAACATAAGAACAAATGTGTGGGAAGCTATCGACTTACTACTCTTCCAAATATGAGAAGTCCTTGCTGAAAAACCCAAAAAAATCCCTATTGAAAAACAGTCCCTGCTGAAAAACAAATATGAAAGTCTGTGTCTGCACATGTATTGAACCCAAAACTATACAACCACACATACTTATTACATCTTTTCTCTTAAGATTAAGGAACTCCTCTCATATGTAAAGAAAAATATAATGTGCACTTTTTTCAATACTTAATAAATAAATAAACAAACCACATAGATATTGATATAGGGTCCATATTTAAGCCATCAGAGAAGAAGCTAGTAAATTCTTTGTATGATATATATTTCCAACTTCTTCCAATCCGTAATAAGAAAAAACCACATAGATGTTGATATGGAACTTTATACTTGAGCCATCAGAGAACATTCACTCTTCCAAGACATGGAATAAATAAGATACCGATGAGAACAAGTCCTCAAGCATGTGAATTCTGCAGCAAGTTAGAAATTTTATATTAGTATTCTCAATCAGTAAAACAGGGGATTTTTTTTTCTATACAAATTTCTCTCTTTGCTTGGAGATTTGAAAATGCTCTAAAACATTCTATGGAACCGTGTCCAATGCTCTTGACAGAAGTTGCTTGAGTCATGTCTCACAAGTATTTCGAGTATATATTAAATGGCAAATCTCAGGTACTTTTGGCTCCATGCATTGCTTGAGTCTATCTTGGAATAAAGTCTCATGAGCTTTTTGGAGAACTTGCTGGTCAAACTTGTCTCGTTAGTAGATTTCAATCCCCTAGGTAATCATCTGAGTCCTATCTAAATTATAATATGCAACATAGATAATGTTGGGTGTAAAGGCTTTTAAATAGAATTATTCAAAAAATAATAATAATGATATAAGAGAAGGAGATAAAGCAGAGAAGTAAAATAATAATGATATAAGACTAAAGAGTAAGCCATTAGTAAGAACCGAGTTGTGCATGCAATAGCTAGCTGATCAGCTAGTCTAGGTCTAGAACCACCTAATGCCTACTAGCTTTTCTCCCTTCACATTTGGAAAACCAATGAGCAATAATAAATGTAGGAGGAATTATAAATATATCAAACAACCACCAATGTAAATTTTGGTATTCAATACTGGTTGCCTAGCTACTTCAAAAACCCATCTCCAAACCCATGAATCTCGGAAAGAAGAAGCACCCAAATTCCATTATATTCAACTGTTTTGCTAGTAAGTGGATTAATGAGATGAAGACATCATGAGGTGACAGTGAATTAACATACATTGACACCCAAGAGATCATTAATCGTAAATTGGACAGCGAAAGCAAAAATAATATGAAAGGAGGAGAAAGCTCCTACAAATGGAAGTTCCAATAACATAATTTGAGCTTACTGTGACAACTACCAGTAATTTAATTATACAGATATGTACGTGTAATCTTTTGGGGTCAGTCCCTGCACAGGTGTTGTTGTTAAGTTGTCTTAACATTGGATACCTTCTTCTGTTGTATCTCTCATATAATAATGACTCATTTTTAATTGGATAATAGTCTTATAAATACAAGGATCTTAAATCTTAATTAGCTGAAAATTTGATAATTAATAATCTTCAATCTGGTTTTTCTGGACTTAAATTATTGACCAAAAAGCTTGCTTTTACAGTAAATATGGAAACCATGCATGTAATATATTCATGTGGTCGGAAATATGGAAACCATGCATGTAATATATAATATTATATGATAAATGTTTTGGTTAGTAATTAACTAAATAAGATAAATATTATGCTTTGCTGAATTAATTAGAAACATGCAACTATTACCTGTTCAACTATCTAATTGGGACATTATAATTTGATCAATGCAATATTTGCATTAGATAATAAATATGTATCCATAAAAAGGATAATGAATACTTTAGTGTTGATAGTGCAAGATGTATTATATATAATACCAATAACATGTGACAATCAGTGCAAAAGAGAAGGTTTTCTACAAAGGATTAAAGACGAAGAAGGTGAAGGATGCAATATATATGGATTCTTGGAAGTCAATAAGGTGGCAGGAAGGCATCATTTTGCACCTGGAAAAAGCTTCCATCAGTCCGGTGTTCATGTACATGATCTGCTAGCATCTCAAAAGGATAGTTTTAAAATGAGTATATGAAATGAGTACACCATCCAAATTCCTCTGAAAGTTATAAGCAGTTGTACAGGATTTTCATGTGGATGTTTCCCATGCTTTACATCTAAAATGATGTTTATAAACATACAACAGGATTTTCTGCAATTTACAGAAAATTGCAGAAAATGATGATCTTAAATTGTATGAAGAATGACTGGCATCCAGTAATGAGAGACGCAGTTTGATACATTAATTATGATTTGGTAGAGATTGAAGGCAGTGTAATGCATAGGAAACACTTCATTACTGCAAATATAGTTGGTAGGCACACAAGCTGAACATCTTAAGTAAACCCATATCTCAACTATGCATTGAATCTGGAGGAGTTAAAAAAATGTTTAATAGGTTTCAGAAGGCATCTCCAACAGAAGAATTACTAAAAGAGGTAGAGATAAGTGGAAGAATCCTAATGAAAACTGAATTTGGGTAAAATTTGTTCCTGAATTTTTTTAATGGCAGGAGTGGTGGTCTTACATCAAGGGGATCATTTTCTTTCTTTCTTTCTTTCTTGTGATCAATATGTTTTTGCATTGCTGAGTTTTAATATAGATACGGGCAGGAGAACCTATATATATAGAAATGGATAGCATTGAGAAGGGAATTATGGAACTCATCTCCCAGCATGGAATCAGGAAGCTTTTAACTGGGTGTGATGCTCTGCTTTCTAACTTAAGATTAACTTAAGATTGCTGAGAAAGTTAATAATGCATAGCCTAGTTAATTAGTAACCTATTACACCTATATATAAATATTCAAATGGTATAAAATAATATGAAATATATCTCCGAGCTCATTCCCTAGCTACATGATATACCACCCCAATCTAAAAAAAATTCTCTAGATCTGGAGAGCACCTGTGTTGACATTATTCTATCTTAAATATATGCTAAATCCAGTACTAGGCCTGGCATGCATAATGCAGACACACACCTCAGCAAACCCAACATGCAAATGAAAATTTTGGGGACTATATATATATACTACTGTTAATTTGAGGGTTTAGAGTCAGCAACATGCTCCAAAAAAATTAAAAAACCAATATGTACTGAATTAGATTATTGACTTCGTTGTATTGCTTCTGAATAATGACCATTCTTTTTCTTTTTTCTCCAGGGCTACCTTATATCATTATTATATAAAAGGCTGTATTGATTGGGAAGAAGATTGTCATTTTTAAATGTTTCAACACCCCCATTCCCCAAGCAAACAAAATTCAACTGTCCTGTGGCTTCAAATCACCAAGATATATATATATATATATATATATATATATATAAAAGCTAGAGGGATGAATGGAACAACTAGAAAGCAGAATAATAATTGGAAGGTGCTCCCCGATTGAGGTGATTTTATTTTATTTTTTCTTCTTGGACTCCACATAACTTACCGAGATTTTTTTTTGTTTTGAAGCTCAACAACTGAAGATGATTTATGTACTTTGTTAACATCAAATTGGAAGGTGCATCATTCAATCTACACAACACACCCACAGAAGATAATGCCTAAATATTTGGTGTAAGTTTTTTCTATCTGCGCAATATAAAGGCTGTGGATTATATATGCTTTTGATTCATTAAATTACCATAATGACGGAGAGAAGAAACTCAACCTCATATACACTAAT